>NC_138558.1:75728521-75735460 GCF_964273705.1 Natrix helvetica
CTCTCAGTCAAATAGATCAGAAAGAGGGACCCTGGAAGAGGATGGCAGCTCCTCTTCTGGTGTGGGGCCTGTGTCTCATTTCCTCTGGAGCTTGCAGAGTGAGCAGCTTCAACTTCGGTAGAAAGAAGCATATTTTGCCGTGACGAGTTTACGGTTTTTTTCTCTCTCTCTTCCTCCGTTGTGTCTCAGGCCTTGGTTGAAGCGATCAGACTTCAGGATGAAGAGTTACTAAAAGCCTTGACCAAAGAAAATGGGGATATTTTCCTGTGGTTGAAACATGAAGCAGTCAGAGGAGATTCCACTGCGCAGGTAAAACCAAGCCTGTTCCTTTAAAAAGAAGGACATATGCATTTTTTCTACATGGAGGGACGCTGAGCTTGTCAATCAGAAAGGTTGGTGGTTTGGCAGGTCGAATCCCTAGCGCCGCATAATGGAGTGAGCTCCCATGACTTGTCCCAGCTTCTGCCAACCTAGCAGTTCGAAAGCATGTAAAATGCAAGTAGAAAAATAGGAGCCACCTTTGGTGGGAAGGGAACAGCGCTCCGTGCGCCTTTGGCGTTGAGTCATGCCGGCCACATGACCACGGAGAGGTCTTCGGACAGCGCTGGCTCTTGCGTTTTGAAATGGAGATGAGCAGCGCCCCCTAGAGTCGGGAACAACTAGCACATATGTGCGAGATTAAAAGGAAAAGGAGAGGGGAAATATTTTGACTTTTGCACTTCTGTGAATCTAATAATAAAGATAGAGCTAAGCTGCTCCTGGTGGTGATTTTTCTCTGAACTACCTTTGCAGGGCTAACAATTTCCTATTGGAACGTTTTGTCTTCCTTTAGCAACGTCTGGGACAGATGCTTTTCTGGGGCCAACAAGGAGTAGGAAAAAATCTAAGGAAAGCTGTGGAATGGTATGCAAAGGGAGCTTTAGAAAATGAAGACCCAGTCTCTTTATTTGACTATTCCATTGTGCTGTTCAAGGTAAACGTTATTTTTTAATGAATACCTTGGAGGATGTTTTCCTATTCTTTTTAAACTGTGTTATGTTATTATAGGGAAGGTGGAAATGAGGGAAAGGAAGGAAGGAAGGGTAAACAAGAGGAAGGAAGGAAGGAAAAACAAGAGGAAGGAAGGAAATAAGGAAGAAAGGAAAAAAGGAGAAAGGAAAGATTGAAGGAAGTAAGGAAAGAATGAAGGAAATTAGGGAGGAAGAAAGGAAGGAGGGAAAAGGAGGAAGGGAGGAAGGAAAAGAGGGAAGGAGGGAGAGGAAGGATAGAAGGAAAGAAGAAAAAGCGGGATGTAGGGTGGGAGGAATGAAGGAAGGAAGGGAGGAAAAAAGGGAGGGAGGAAGGAAGGAAGGAAAAGTAAGAGGAAGGAAGGAAAGAAAATAAGAAAGGAAAGATTTATTGAAGGAAGTAAGGAAAGAAGGAAGGAAAATAGGGAGGAAGGAGGGAGGCCAGGAGGAAGGAAAAGAGGGAAGAAGGGGGATGGAGGGAGGATAGAAGGAAAGAAAAAGAGGAAGGGAGAGAGGGAGGAAGGAAAAGAGGAGGAGGGAAGAGGGAGAGAGGGAGGGAGGAAAAAGGGGAGGGAGGGAGGGAGGAAGGAAGACTTTTATTTAAACCACAGCTTTTGATGCCCATTGTTATATCTATTTATATCACTTCCTGCATTCTTTTCCACTATTAATTTCTGGAATTATCCACCTTTATTCCTTTAGCAACTGTATACATGTTCTCCAATAATTCTGAGACAGGAATATATTATAAAATTGTAAAATTGTTCTGCAAGGGTCATAAGTCGCTTTTTTTTTAGTGCCCCTTCCTTTGTAAACAGAAGATGTCAATTTTGGATAAAGTGCTTCCATCACTTTCCTATATGAAAAAAACCCCCCGAAGCTTAAGCTATTTAGAAATTAGCATTATTTTCTCGATGTTCAGGGCCAAGGGGTGAAGAGGAACAGAGGTCTTGCTTTCCAGCTGATGAAAAAAGCCTCGTCAAAGGTAGAATCTATTCACAAGATCAGTTTTTCTTTCTTTCTTTTTTAAACAAAGTTTTTTTTTATTTTCTTATTATTATATAATTTCACATATTTTATGGACAAAGCGTTGCCTGGTTTTTTTTCCCCTCCTTACATCTTCTATTACGTATAATTCATTTTGCATCATATTTTCATTTCACATTTCAGTCATCTTATTTTCGTTTCATATTTTCCAGCTTAATTTATTTTTAAAATTTAAACAATACCATTAGTTGCCTCTGCAAATTATTCATACTTCAGATATCATTTCCATCTATTATTCTGTTTTTCTATCAATAACATATATCCTCTAATTTAATTTTATATGGCAAACATTTCACTCAGTTGATGATCCACAATTAATAATATTAACCTATTTCCCTCACATTTCTCAAGATCAGTTTTTTCCTGCCTGAGTGTAACACCTTGCTTTTCCAATTTCTTTTTGTTGCAATTACTAACCTGAGTGGCAGGTTGTCCATTACATCTTTCCTTGATTCCCCCCTTCCCCAACAGGGATTCCCCCAGGCAGTCAACGGCCTCGGCTGGTATTATCACAACTTTAAAAGAGATTATGGCAAAGCAGCCAAATATTGGCTAAAAGCTGAAGCCATGGGTAGCCCAGATGCCTCCTTCAATCTTGGGGTTTTGCATTTAGATGGACTCTATCCAGGAGCGACGGGTAGAAATCGGGTAAGTGGTGAACTTTGCATTGTCCCATAAACCGGCGGTCACCCAACCTTTTGGGCACCAAGGACAGGTTCCTTGGAGACAGAGATTTTGTTGTGGCCCGCCAGTGGAGCTGGTGGCAGTCTCAGACAGTGAGGAGGTTGGGGAGGAACATGGGTCAGTCCTGGAGTCTGGGGAAGGCTCTGAGGAGGGCTCTGCATCAGAGGCAGAGAGGGGGCCAAGTCCATCTGACAGTTATCAGAGTTGGAGATCAGTGAGGCAGAAGAACAGCTGGAGCCTGTTCCCGACATGTGCACGCGCAGAGCTGCCAGGAGAAGGGAACAGCTAAAGAACAAGGGCCAACTTGGGAGTAAAGGACATAGGGAATAAAGAGGAGCAAAAGAGGAGTGGTTTTTCCTTACTGGTTCTGTGGGTGTGGCTTGGTGGACGTGGCTTGGTGGGCGTGGCAGGGGAAGGATACTGTAAAATCTCCATTCCCTCCCCACTCCAGGGGAAGGATACTGCAAAATCTTCATTTCCTCCGGATCAGCTGGGACTCGGGAGGCAGAGAATAGATGGGGGCGTGGCCAGCCAGAAGTGGTATTTACCGGTTCTCTGAACTACTCAAAATTTCTGCTATAGAACTGGTCAGAAGCTGCTGAATACCACCTCTGGAGTGGAGTTTGCAGGAGACAATTAGTTCGTTTCGTTAGTGTGAAGATTTGTTGGGGACTCTCGGAGACTCCTTGCCAAGTATTTTCTGGTACAGCGTTGCGATTGGAAGATATCGGCCTGGCAGCTCTCCAAGCCTGATGAGGTCTGTGGTTGTCAATTCACTCTTGAAAGACTGTTTACCGGGACTTTCCTGGATGTGAATGAAAGGAATTCATATTAGCTTCATAAAAAGGGCTTTTGTCGGGATTCTGGGAAGCCTAGGACAGATTTGGTCCCCTTCTGAGAAGCAAAGTCAACCAGGAAGCCAGATTCACTTAACAACCGTGTGACTAACTACGGCAGTCATAAAATGGGACAAAATTCACTTAACAAATGTCCCACTTAGCAACAGACTTGTTGGGCTCAATTATGGTGGCGATTTGAGGACCTACCTGCACTTAAATTATAAATGTGCTTCATGAGAACTACTAACCTGTGTTAAACTATTTTGATTTTTTAAGCAATGTAGAATGGAAGTTACCTCTGCAACATCTTTTATTTTTTCCCCTTTGGCAGACTAGGGCTGCTGGCTATTTCTACAAAGCCGCGGAAAAAGGTCATATGGAAGGGATTTTTCACTGCTCCCAGTTCTACATTACAGGAAATCTACCAAGCTTTCCCCGGGATCCGGAAAAGGCCGTGCTGTGAGTAAGGAGAAAGGAGAAACAATTGCACAAAAATATTACTTGGTTGACCCTAATCTGTATTAGGTGGTTAGTATGCTATATTTAAGGGGATGCATTTGCTCAGTGGCTAAGATGCTGAGCTTGTCGATCAGAAAGGTCGGTAGTTCGGCGGTTCGAATCCCTACCGCCGCATAATGGACTGAGCTCCCATGACTTCTCCCAGCTTCTGCCAACCTAGAAGTTCAAAAACACGTAAAAAATGCAAGTAGAAAAATAGGGACCACCTTTGGTGGGAAGGGAACAGAGCTCCGTGCGCCTTCGACGTTGAGTCATGCCGGCCACATGACCACGGAGACGTCTTTGGACAGCGCTGGCTGTTTGGCTTTGAAACGGAGATGAGCACCGCCCCCTAGAGTCAGGAACGACTGGAACATATGTGTGAGGGGGACCTTTACCTTTACCGTATGCTATATTTGTACGCAGCCTTCCTGTTTGGGATTCTATGGAAGCTAAGGATTGTCAGAAATCCTGCAGGAGCTCTTGGTGATAAATAAGCCAACAAATAAGCATTCCGCTTTTGAACTTCACACTCCATACAGCATTAGCAGTAGTAGGAATTCTCACATCCCATGACTTCTCCTCTTCTTCCTCCTGCTCCTCCTCCTCTTCTTTCTGGCACTGATGATATTACCTCCTCCTCTTTCCAAAGGTATGTTGGAATGATGTATGTTAGTCATTCATCATCCTGACACAACCACATGTGTCCTCAATTTCACTCCTCCTCTTCCTCTTCCTCCTTCTCTTATGAAAAATCAATAAGTTGATGTTAGTTGAACTTCATTTGATTAGATAGATACACACACACACACACACACACACACACAGAGACAGACAGAGACAGAGACAGAGAGAAGGGAGGGAGAGAGAGAGAGAGAGAAAGAAGGAGGGAGGGAGGGAGAGATCAGTAGATACTGTAGATGTTATATAGATGGTAGATAGATAGATAGATGATGATAGATCTGCTGGCACACTTTATTGAGCTTTTCAACCCCCGGAAGGCCAACCATGGATAAATCCAAGAAAAGAAAAGTTTCAGAAGAAAAGAGAACATTTAATTCAACTACATATACCAGTTC
This sequence comes from Natrix helvetica, assembly GCF_964273705.1. NCBI lineage: Eukaryota > Metazoa > Chordata > Lepidosauria > Squamata > Natricidae > Natrix > Natrix helvetica. The sequence continues at coordinate 75,733,676 of NC_138558.1, forward strand.
TGTGGCCGCTCAGGAAATAGTCAGACACGGGAAGCATTTTGTAGCTCCCGGTGTTTTCTTTTCTGTGGGAAACGGGGTCCAAATGGCTCTTTGAGTATTTAAGATTGCCGATCCTTGATGATAGATAGATAGATAGATAGATAGATAGATAGATAGATAGATAGATAGATAGATAGATAGATAGATAGATGATAGATAGATAGATAGATAGATAGATAGATAGATAGATAGATAGATAGATAGAAAGAAAGGAAGAAATAGGTAGGTAGGTAGGTAGGTAGGTAGGTAGGTAGGTAGGTAGGTAGATGATAGATAGATAGATAGATAGATAGATAGATAGATAGATAGATAGATAGATAGATAGATAGATAGATAGATAGATATATTAATTGATGATAGATAGATTGATGATAGAAAAAGATAGATAGATAGATAGATAGATAGATAGATAGATAGATAGATAGATGATAGATAGATAGATAGATAGATAGATAGATAGATAGATAGATAGAAAGAAAGGAAGAAATAGGTAGGTAGGTAGGTAGGTAGGTAGGTAGGTAGGTAGGTAGATGATAGATAGATAGATAGATAGATAGATAGATAGATAGATAGATAGATAGATAGATAGATAGATATATTAATTGATGATAGATAGATTGATGATAGAAAAAGATAGATAGATAGATAGATAGATAGATAGATAGATAGATAGATAGATAGATAGATATAGATAGATGATAGATAGATGATAGATAGATGATAGATAGATATAGATAGATAGAAATAGATTGATAGAAAAAGATAGACAGATAGATGATAGAAATAGATAGATGGATGGATGATAGATACAGATAGATATACAGACAGATAGGTGATAGGTAGGTAGGTAGGTAGATAGGTAGGTAGGTAGATGATTGATAGATGGATACAGAATAGATAGATAGATAGATAGATAGATAGATAGATAGATAGATAGATAGATAGATAGATAGATAGATATATTAATTGATGATAGATAGATTGATGAAAGAAAAAGATAGATAGATAGATAGATAGATAGATAGATAGATATAGATATAGATATAGATAGATAGATTGATAGATAGATATAGATAGATAGAAATAGATTGATAGAAAAAGATAGACAGAGAGATGATAGAAATAGATAGATGGATGGATGATAGATACAGATAGATATACAGACAGATAGGTGATAGGTAGGTAGGTAGGTAGATAGGTAGGTAGGTAGATGATTGATAGATGGATACAGAATAGATAGATAGATAGATAGATAGATAGATAGATAGATAGATAGATAGATAGATAGATAGATGATATAGTTGATAGAAGTTAGTGTATAGCAGAAGATAGAGAGCACTCCATCCATCCGTCCATCTGTTTGTCTGTCCGTCCATCATCTCACCAGCTAGAGGCCCTGCTTGCCCCTAAGAGGTGCTTTTCCCACATCCTCCTCCCCATTGGGGCGTCCAAGGCTAAAGGAGGATGGACACCATTCAGCCACATCGGTGCTTCTCTTTCTCTCCTTTCATGTTCCTCCTTTCCTTGGCAGCTGGGCAAAATACGTGGCAGAAAAGAATGTCTACTTAGGGCACGTCATCCAAAAAGGACTCAAAGCCTACCTGGAACTCTCTTGGTAAGTTTGTGGTGGATTTTTGCCACCTGGAAAATGTGTTTATTTTATTATTTTTTGAAGCTTCTTTATTTTAGTTTAATTGGGAGTTGTTGTTTTGCTCTTCTCTTTGATTTTAGGAATGAGGCTCTACT
>NC_138558.1:75735660-75743160 GCF_964273705.1 Natrix helvetica
TGACTCAAAACTGTCACGTTGAAAATGTTCACATTGAAAATGTGTTCCCGTTGAGAATAAACAGAGAGTCAGTTTGTTTGGTGAAAAACTTTATCTCGGTCTAAGAAACCACGTGATAACCGGCACTAAATTACTATGACGCAAAGGTAAGCAATTCCAAGTCAGTTCTAACAAAGTTACCGTATATATATATCATTACCCCGTCCAGCTCCACCCACAAATCTACCCAGATGATGGCCCAAATCACCAGCACCAATCACCATCACCCTCAGCCCCCCCGCCCCACTCAGTGTCATCATTGCCTCCCTCCTTATCGGCTGCACCCACGTAGAAGAGTTACTTCAGAGTAAGCGGTTGCAACCAAGTAGAGGAGTTACTTCAGAGTAAGCAGTTGCAACCAAGTAGAGGAGTTACTTCAGAGTAAGCAATTGCATCCGAGTGGAAGAGTTACTTCAGAGTAGGCAGTTGCAACGGAGTAGAAGAGTTACTTCAGAGTAAGCGGTTACAACCAAGTAGAGGAGTTACTTCAGAGTAAGCAGTTGCAACCAAGTAGAGGAGTTACTTCAGAGTAAGCAATTGCATCCGAGTGGAAGAGTTACTTCAGAGTAGGCAGTTGCAACGGAGTAGAAGAGTTACTTCAGAGTAAGCGGTTACAACCAAGTAGAGGAGTTACTTCAGAGTAAGCGGTTGCACCCGAGTGGAAGAGTTACTTCAGTGTAGGTGGTTGCAATAGAGTAGAAGAGTTACTTCAGAGTAAGTGGTTGCAACGAGGTAGAGGAGTTACTTCAGAGTAAGCGGTTGCAGCCAAGTAGAGGAGTTACTTCAGAGTAAGCGGTTGCACCCGAGTGGAAGAGTTACTTCAGAGTAGGTGGTTGCAATGGAGTAAAAGAGTTACTTCAGAGTAGGCGGTTGCACCCAAGTGGAAGAGTTACTTCAGAGTAGGTGGTTGCACCCAAGTGGAAGAGTTACTTCAGAGTAGGTGGTTGCAATGGAGTAGAAGAGTTACTTCAGAGTAGGCGGTTGCACCCGAGTGGAAGAGTTACTTCAGAGTAGGTGGTTGCAACGGAGTAGAAGAGTTACTTCAGAGTAGGTGGTTGCACCCGAGTGGAAGAGTTACTTCAGAGTAGGTGGTTGCAATGGAGTAGAAGAGTTACTTCAGAGTAGGTGGTTGCACCCGAGTGGAAGAGTTACTTCAGTGTAGGTGGTTGCAATGGAGTAGAAGAGTTACTTCAGAGTAGGTGGTTGCAATGGAGTAGAAGAGTTACTTCAGAGTAGGTGGTTGCACCCGAGTGGAAGAGTTACTTCAGAGTAGGTGGTTGCAACGGAGTAGAAGAGTTACTTCAGAGTAGGTGGTTGCACCCGAGTGGAAGAGTTACTTCAGTGTAGGTGGTTGCAATGGAGTAGAAGAGTTACTTCAGAGTAGGTGGTTGCACCCGAGTGGAAGAGTTACTTCAGAGTAGGTGGTTGCAACGGAGTAGAAGAGTTACTTCAGAGTAGGTGGTTGCAATGGAGTAGAAGAGTTACTTCAGAGTAAGCGGTTGCACCCGAGTGGAAGAGTTACTTCAGTGTAGGTGGTTGCAATAGAGTAGAAGAGTTACTTCAGAGTAGGGGGTTGCACCCAAGTGGAAGAGTTACTTCAGAGTAGGTGGTTGCACCCAAGTGGAAGAGTTACTTCAGAGTAGGTGGTTGCAACGGAGTAGAAGAGTTACTTCAGAGTAGGTGGTTGCAATGGAGTAGAAGAGTTACTTCAGAGTAGGTGGTTGCACCCGAGTGGAAGAGTTACTTCAGAGTAGGCGGTTGCACCCGAGTGGAAGAGTTACTTCAGAGTAGGTGGTTGCAATGGAGTAGAAGAGTTACTTCAGAGTAGGCGGTTGCACCCGAGTCAAAGAGTTACTTCAGAGTAGGTGGTTGCAACTGAGTAGAAGTTATTTCAGAGTAGGTGGTTGCGCCCGAATGGGAGAGTTACTTTAGAGTAGGCTCTGAAGTGCAGTTGCTGTCCAGAGTTGTGAGGGAAGCCATGTGGAGCTGCATGCAGCTACAGGCTCGGGCGACATCAGAGAGAGAGAGGTGGGGCTTCGGCGGTGGCCCCAGTGGCCTTAGCATCAGCGTCGGTGTTGGCATGTAAGCATGGCTGAGCTGGTGTGGCATTGGCAGCGGCCGGGCGGGTAAGCTGTTGGCGGCGACGATAGTGGTGTGGAAGCCCTTGCCGAGGTCGGGAGCTCCCCCGCCAATATCAGCACACGGACTGACAAAAACATTATCCAGGGATGTGTAGATTTGTCTTCCTACATGTTGAATCTCTGGATTCCAGAGCATTTTTCCTCCTGCCCCCTTGTACTAAGAGAGCATCACTAAGAGATTGCCTGGAGATCCTGAGCACATTCTGGGACCCTGCAACATAACCTCCTGGGTTTCTGGATTTCAGGCTTTCAAGTAATACATTGATCAGGCAGAATGGGCACGGACTGTTGGCTCACAGTTGTTGCACACCCGATCACCCATATTAATCTACCGAATGTCTTATTTGTCATCCAATTGGTCATTAAAAACATCATCAGAAAAGCACAACAAATAATGTTCCTTCTGCGCCAACTGAGGAAGCTCAAAGTGCCCAAGGAGCTGCTGATTCTGTTCTACAGAGGAATCCTTGAGTCTGTCATCTGCACCTCCATAACTGTCTGGTTTGGCTCTGCAACCCAACAAGACAGACACGGACTTCAGAGGAGAATCAGAACTGCAGAAAAAACAATGGCTACCAACCGGCCTTCCATGGAGGACCTGCACACTGCAGGAGTCAAAAAGAGGGACGTGAAAATATCTACAGACCCCTCACATCCTGGATATGAGTTGTTTCAACTCCTACCCTCAAAACGACCCTATAGGGCACTGCACACCAGAACAACTGGACACAAGGACAGTTTGTCCCCCTGAACGCCATCACTCTACTAAAATAATTCCCTCACCACTGTCTAATGCCCTGGGATGACAAACCACATAGTAGAGTTTATCCTTCTCATCTTTCCTATTACCTACTCCTGTAGAATCTTATGTCTATCGCTTTGTTGTTGCTTCTTATGATTTATGTAGATTGCTTATATTTGGTCTCCTATGACTGTCCCTGAGTGTTGTACCTGATAATTCATGACAATTGTATTTTATGATGGAGTGGTGTGATGGCCTACAGGTGGAGCTCTCGCCTCACAATCAGGAGGCTGTGAGTTCGATCCTAGGTAGAGGCAGATGTTTCTCTCTCTGGGAACTTGGAAATTATATCTGCTGAATATAATTCCGCATTGGTGACAGGAAGGGCATCTGGCCAGTAAACACTCGGCTCCATTTAGTTGCCCAGACTCCACCCTGCAAGGCACTAAAGAGACAATAATGATTGCATTTTATGATTATGATCATGATTTATCACTTGGTGCTTGTATGAAGCCTGAGAGCTTCTGCACCGGAGACAAATACCTTGTGTGTCACACTTGGCCAATTAAGATGTTCTGTTCTGTTCCATTCTATTCTATTCCATTCTATTCCTTATTCCATTTCATATTCCATTCTATTCTATTCTGTTCTGTTCTATTCCTTATTCCACTCCTTATTCCATTTCATATTCTACTCTGCTCTGCTCTACTCTACTCCTATTCCATTCTATTTCTTAGTCCAGTTCATATTCTATTCTATTCCTTATTCCATTCCATTCCATTCCTTATTCTATTTCATATTCTACTCTACTCTACTCTACTCTACTCTACTCTACTCTACTCTACTCTACTCTGCTCTGCTCTGCTCTGCTCTACTCTACTCCTATTTTATTCTATTCTATTCTATTCTTTGCTATTCTATTCTATTCTATTCTTTGCTATGCTAGGCTATGCTATGCTATGCTATGCTATGCTATGCTATGCTATGCTATGCTATGCTATTGGAATCTTCCCAGCAAGACTGTCCAATTAACCATCATTTTATCTCTTCCAGGGATTCTTTAATTTGGCTCTTCTTCTGGAAGAAGGTTATTCTATCCCAAGTTCCCTTTTAGACCGTTTAGAAATCGACCGCACTGCCCACTCCAGAAATGTGTCCCTCCGCCAAGAGCTTTATGAAAGGTAGGCCTGTTCTGTCTTCTTTTTGACAGATACTGAAGTCAGAGTTGAACGTTTGGAGTGGCCTGTGTGGAACATGAGTCAAAGATGAGTTGTGGGAATGAACCCTTCAGTTTCTCCTTCTGCACAAACGCTCGAAAGAAACTAGGCCTAGAGACGAGGTGAATTCTGGTTCAAAAGTGTGGACAATTGTCACTTCCGGTTGAGAGCCAAAACATCCGTTTTGCAACGGGGCAACATTTCAAGATCAGAAGCTCAAGATCAGAAGCTCAAACCAGGGGTGGGTTCCGGCCGGCACGACTGCCGTTCACTCGTGTGCACGCTTTGCACGCATGCGCATTGCGATAGAAATTGTTCTGCACGGCGGCAGCGATGGCAGCAACTGGGGAAACAGTTCAGGGGCGTGGCGCAGATGTGGGTTCCTACCGGTTCGCATCGGTTCGGAGGAACTGGTAGTGGAAATGGCGACTGGGTCTCCGAACCGGTAGGGCCGGCATGCTCGCCAGGCCCCTGAACCAGTTCCCCGGTCTCTGTGACATCTTTTTTTTGACCCTTTTAAATGTTCCGTGCATGCAAAATGACGCACGCACCGAACTGGCAGTAATGCCAGCAGAAACTCACTCCTGGTGTGGCAGGCCTGGGTCGCTGCCAGCTCCAGAGACCCAGGCCGCCATACCGCTGCCGGTTCGGCCAAACTGATCCAAACTGGTAAGAGCCCACCACTGACTTGAATTACAATTAGGATCTTTGAGATAACCCATAGGTACTCTGCACAGGTGCTTCTTGTAAGTAGCTGCAAGAATTAATGTTTTCCGGTCAGCTGATGAGCTGAGCAGGTGGGAGTCAATTTCAACAAATCAGAATAGAGCTGGAAGGGACCTTGGAGATCTTCTAGTCCAAACCCCTGCTCAAGGAGGAGACCCTATACCATTTCAGATAGGTGGTAGTCCAGTCTTTTCTTAAAAACCTCCAGGGATGGAAGCCCCCACAACTTCTGAAGGTAAGCCGCTCCATTAGATCATTGTTCTCACTGTTAGGAAGTTTCTCCTTAGTTCTAAGTTGCTTCTCTCCTTGATTAGTGTCCGCCCATTGCTTCTTGTCCTGCCTTCAGGTGCTTTGGAGAATAGCTTGACTCCCTCTTCTTTGGGGCAGCCCCTTAAATAGTGCCGATCAAGGGAGATCGCCACAATCTATGCTCACAGTCCTTAATGCAGCCTTTTTTAAGGACACAAAAAATCAAACCTCATTCCTTAACCATTTGGAATTTTATTTGTTGCTTTGGAAATATTACAATCCTCCAGAACAGAAAGTATGACTGCAATCCCTCAGCGAATGTTTTTTTTTTTTTGGGGGGGGGGGGAAATTTTAAATACAATTTGGGGAAAACATGCGTTTTTAAATTAAACAGCAAACGTGTGCCTAGAATTACAGATTTTTGGGCCGTTGACAATGAATTGATGGTCCCAAGTGGAGCTAGAATGGTCATTTTAAATTAATTAAAAGAATGCCTCTTTTGGGAAACTGCGGCTGGTTTTGTTTGAAGTGAAAAAGAAACTTAGACGGGACTTTGAGGATTGGAGACTAGAGGGAGCTAGAGGATAGTAAAGAGTATAATTGAAGGAAGAATGGGGCAGAATATTTAACAGTGACTTTTTAATGGATAGTTTTGAAAACCGGTCCTCAAAACTGCACAACATGATGGATAGATGGAGGCAGTGGTGGGATTAAAATAATTTAACAACCGGTTCTCTGCCCTAATGATTTCGTCCAACAACCAGTTCACCAAACTACTCAGAAAGTTAACAACTGATTCTTCTGAAGTGGTGCGGACCGTCTGAATCCCACCACTGGATGGAGCAGGGGTTGGCAACCTTAAACACTCAAATGTGATTGTCACACATTGGCAGTTGTGACACATATTTTGAGCGACAGGGAGCCGCAGTAGAGGGATGAAAGAGACACATGCAGCCCCAGAGCCACTGGTTGCTGATCCCTGGGTGGAGGGTTAAAGAAATTGCAGAAGAGGAATAAGATATTCCTGGATAAGTTTGGAAATTAATTTGAAAGTGGATATAAAGATGACAAGGCATGAGAAGGATATGGAGAAAGATCTATTGGACCTACAAACGAAACAGCCTCTGGTTCACTGCCTAAAAGAGATATGCCACTACTAAATCAGGAAAAAAGGAAAGATACGGAAAACTTTTTTCTTATTGGGCGTACCAATGAGATCTTAGCGTTCCCACGGATTTAAAAAATAGATGTCGAGAAACCAAACTCTGGGACTTCATTTGAAGGAGTTAAAAAATGGAGGCAGTTAAAAGTAGAGGAAAGACATACAGGGTTCCCTTATTCGATCAAGATTAAGAGGGTTAAATCTGGAAGCCCTCAGTGGACTTCTGCTGATGAAGGACAGATTTTGGATTTTGTTTTTAGTTAAGAGGTGAGAACCGGGGGGGAGGAGCATATATTGTATCTTAAGAGAGGGTGATGCATTCCTAAAATTGTACTTGTGGGAATGAAGAGAGAAGACACTTGGGTTTTTTTTCTTCTTTTTTTTCTCTTCTCTTCTATTTTCTTCTCTCCTCTTTGTCTCTTGTCTTCCCTTACCTTCTCTCTCCTTCCATTCTTATTCCTTCCATCTCTCTTCTCTTCACTCTTCTCTTCTCTCTTATTTGTCTCTTCACTTCTCTTCTCTTTTCTTCCTTCCATCTCTCCTCTTCTCTCTCCTCTCCTCTTTGACTCTTCCCTTCTCTTCTCTCGCCTTCAATTCTTCTTCCTTCCAACTCTCCCTCCTTCTCTTCTCTTTTCTTCTCTCCTCTCTTCTTTGTCTCTTCTCTTCCCTTCCCTTCTCTCCTAACCCTTCTTCTTTCCACCTCTCCCTCCTTTTCTTCTCTCCTCTTCTCTTTGTCTCTGCACTTCATTTCTCTTCTCTCTCCTTCCATTTTTCTTCCTTCCATCTCTCCCTCCTCTTTATCTCTTCTCTTCTCTTCCCTCCCCTTCCCTCCCCTTCCCATCTCCTTCTTTTCATTCACTATTTGGTATCCTATCCTATGACTATACTTGAGTGTTGCATCTTATGATGATTGTATTTTATTGTTATGACTATGATTTATCCCTTGTTGCTTGCATGTACAGTAAGAGCTTCCGCACCGGAGACAAATTCCTCGTGTGTGTCCCAATCACACTTGGCCAATAAAGAATTCTATAAGGCCCTAAATCTTACAAATTGTTGAACTTATTTTTAATACATTACATAATGTTCTTCCACAGATGCTGGAATTACAGCAACCAAGACTCTATCAACCCATGCACATTAGCCTTGCTTTACCTACAACTGAGGATTTGGTCCAACAACATTTTCCATTCTGATCTGGTAAGTACTCCTCCGTTGCCCTTT
>NC_138558.1:75748160-75815121 GCF_964273705.1 Natrix helvetica
CTTCTTCTTCTTCTTCTTCTTCTTCTTGTCTTTCTCCTCCTCCTCTTCCTCCTCCTCCTCCTTTCCTTCTTCTCAAGAAGCTTCTTGATGAGAAGTGAAATGTCTTCAAAGAAAAATCAGAAGGTCCACTTGAAAAAGCACCCTTGGGACAAAAAGCCCCATCATTTTTATTTGCAACCATTTATATGGTTACATTTATATGCTCCATATTTATATATCGTATTTGATTATCTATTATCATTTTGTCTTTCATTCTGGATCATTCAATCAGAACCAATCCCCCTTGGTTCAAGGCAATTCAATACCATTATCCTGATTATGGCTTTGCATGGGAATAGAGCAAAGGTGAAGGAACCATTTTCTGGAGTGAGAATAGGAAACCACAAATGAATACTACATCTAATTTTGGTCAACACATTGCAAAAAAGATGTTGCGACTTTGGGAAAAGTGCAGAGAAGTGCAATTAAGAGGATCAAAGGCCTGGAGACTAAAACATAGGAAGAACGGTTGCAGGATTCGGGTTGGCTAGTCTAGAGAAAAGAAGGACTAGGAGGGACGTGATAGCAGTCTTCCAATACTTGAGGGGTAGCCACAAAGAGGAGGGGGTCAAATTATTCTCCAAAGCACCAGAGGCAGGACAAAAAACCATGGATGGAAACTAGTCAAGGAGAGAAGCACCCTGCAATTAAGGAGAAACTTTCTAACAGCCAGACCAATTAACCAGGGCCGTGTAGGTGTTCCATCACTGGAGGTTATTAAGATGAGACTGGAGAGCCACCTGCTTGAAATGGTATAGGGTCTCCTGCCTGAGCAAGGGGTTGGACTAGAAGACCTCCAAGGTCCCTTCCAGCTTTATGCTGAATTATATAGCCATGTCTGGATCAGTCCTGCTATTAATAAGTGCCTTCCCTATAACTTGAACAGCTCATCCCCTATTAATTAATTGCAGGGGTTGAAAACTGGCCAGTAACATTTAACAATAAAAAGAGTTGGAAGGGACCTTGGAGGTCTTCTAGTCCAACCCTTTGCTCAAGCAGGAAACCCTATGCCATTTCAGACAAATTTGTTGGAAACAATCCGAGAGGAGAAAATAAATGATTAAGAGTTGTGATCATGCCACTCATATTTTATTTGATTTGTGGAATTATTTATATTCACTTCAGAATAATTGTTTGGACTTTAAAAGTCTTAACCAGATTGAAATCTGGATATTTACAGGGCCATTTTCCATAGATTCCTCCTTTCTTGCATTCTCAATATTGTCCGGATATCAGACCTACAGAGTTAAGAAGTTGAGGGAAGTAATAATAATAATTAAAAATACCATGATTTTATTTTTTTCTAGAATTTGATTAAAACACGGATGCTCAGAAAGAGGTTTGGCTGGGAATTATTTAAATGCAGTTCCTGTGGCTGCTTTATGATAACTGTGAAGTTTCCAAGATTTGCCCTAATTATTGATCTTATATTGTTATACAACAGTATTCTGCTTCCATCATCAAAAGAAAATGCGTATATAAGACAAACCAAGAGATATTAGCTTAATGAGGGAATTCATTAGCGTAAACTAGAAAGGGCTTAACAATCTTAAACCTAACTATTCTTATCTTTCAGATGTTATGATGTCAAACAGTACTTATTATTTAACAATTATGATTGCAAATAGAGTAGATTTATAACCGTAATCTCCTGCCATAAACTATACTATTTACTAAATATTAGAATATCAGGATTTAATTACAGTCATGAAGGTTGAAACATATAATGTTGGGGTAGCGTTCAGATTAGTGTTTGGCATGGGTTTCTTTCTTTCTCTCTTTATCTTTCCCCCCCTCTAGTAAGTAAGTGTTTGTTAAACATCAACTCCTTGTTGTCATAAGGCAAAAGAGATAGCAAAGCTGGATTCAGTTTCAGTCTGTAGAGATTATGGTCAGCTTCAGAAATTGTGCTCAGATCTGGAATGGAATAGAATAGAATAGAATTCTGATTCTGAATTCAGAATAGAATAGAATGGGAATGGGAGTAGAATAGAGAATTCAGAATAGAATAGGAAAAAGTAGAATAGAATAGAATAGAGAATGGAATGGAATAGAAACTAGACTAGACTAGAATAGAATAGAGTAGAGTAGAATAGAATTCAGAAATAGGGTAGAGTAGAGTAGTGTAGAATAGAATAGGAATAGGATAGAATAGGATAGGATAGGATAGGAAAGAATAGAATAGGAATAGAATAGAATAGAAATAGGAATAGAATAGAGAATTCAGAATAGAATAGGAAAGATTAGAAAAGAATAGAATAGAGTTCATAAATAGGGTAGAATAGAGTAGTGTAGAATAGAATAGGAATAGGAATAGGAATAGGAATAGGAATAGGAATAGGAATAGGAATAGGAATAGGAAGGATAGGATAGAATAGGAATAGAGAATTTGGAATACAATAGGAATAGGAATAGAATACAATACAATACAGTTCAGAATACACTTCAGAAATAGAGTAGAGTGGAGTAGAACAGAACAGAACAGAATAAAGAATAGAGTAGAGTAGAGAACAGAGAATGGGATGGAGTGGAATGAAATAGAATGCAATATAATATAGAGTAGAGTAGATTGGAGTGGAATAGAATAGCCCAGAACAGAACAGAATAGAAAATATAGAATATAGAATAGGATTAAGGACTAGACTAGAATAGAGAGAAAAACAGAACAAAATAGAACAGAATAGAATATAATTCTTTATTGGGTAAGTGTGATTGGATACACAAGGAATTGGTCTCTGTGGCAGAAACTCTCAGTATGCATACAAACATCAAAGTGATAGATCATAAATCATAGTTACAAACATTAAACCTAAGATACAAAGAGCAAGTGATAACTGATAACTTCCTACAGTTTTGACCCAGCTTCCCAAACATGACAAATCCTCTGTATTTAAATCAACGGCTCCTTTATTAGGAGCGCCAGCAGCCCCGGCAAAAAGTTTCTCTATCACCGCAGGCTAACAAGTCCATCCGGCAGGGGAGATGAATAGTTGTCTGCCGAATCTATTCATCTCCGCCCTCTGCCTTTTCTCCCCAAAGTTTGGGTGGGACTTCGCTAGCAGCGGTGTTTCTTCCATCCCAAAGACCGGCCCATAGATTTCCACTGCTCTCCTCTCCTCTGCCTTCTGTGCATCCGCACGTCAGGCACTGGACCCAGCTGTTCCTCGTCTTCCTCATCAGCCCCCTTCAGACCTGGGGGCTGTTGACTCTCCACCTGAGGGTTGATGGGCGGCCTAGGCTCTGCCTCTGTCTCCATCTCTGCCAGCTCCATTCCCTCTTCCCCCTCAGAGCTCCCAGGTTGCCTTGATGCTGGCCCTGACTCCCACACCTTCTCCCGATTGAGCTGCTGGAGGAGCCAACAAGCCACAACACCTATGTTGGTAAAGATTCCCCTGGCACATATATGCTAGTCATTCCTGACTCAAGAAGCCGGTGCTCATCTCCGTTTCAAAGCCGAAGAGCCAGCGCTGTCCGAAGATGTCTCTGTGGTCATGTGGCCGGCATGACTCAACGGCGAAGGCACACAGAACACTGTTCCCTTCCCACCAAAGGTGGCTCCTATTTTTCTACTTGCATTTTTTTAATGTGCTTTCGAACTGCTAGGTTGGCAGAAGCTGGGACAAGGAACGGGAGCTAACTCCGTTAGGCAGCGCTCGGGATTCGAACTGTTGAACTCCCAACCTTTCTGATTGAGAAGCTTAGCGTCTTAGCCCCTGAGCCACCGCATCCCTATTGAAGATGGTTGGCGATAGTCGTAATTAATGACAATAAAGTTTATACTTATTTTAAAAAAGGAGTAAGGCAGGCATGGTTACATTTGTTTAGATCAAAGAAGAACCTCAGCGATCACATCACAACAGCCCAGCAAACCTGGGCTATTTTTCAAACAATATTACTCTTTCCAAATGACACCTGCCATGTTATGATCCAGTATTATTCCCCAGGAACATACTCAAAACACGGTTATGTAACTGCTGACCCTGGAGGGCGTATTTACCCTCATGTGAAACGGTGTGATTTGATTTTATTTGCAGAAATCACTGTAGTAACCAGGTCTGGAAGTCCACTGAGACAGCTGTAATGACGTCAAATTGTAGATACTAGACATGGGAAACACGGCGTCAACAGTTTCTTGATTGGAAAGGAGTAATAAAACGTAGCTAGGAAGATAAATACACAAGACCTATGTAGTTTAAATACTTTTTTTTACTGAGACTACTAGTCAGTGAGAGGCCTACAACCAGCTGATGAAAGGGATTCTTATAATAAGCTTGGATGTGCAATAGTGGTAAATATCTGTAGCTGGGGTGTAGGATGAGGGCAAAGGTTCATTCTTCAAGATGGTGGGTTGGTTTCTGAATGTTTTGTTAGCAGGCTGGGTAACATCTTCGGCGGAGTTGAGGGGATGTCATTGTGGGTGTCCTTCTGCTAATAAGGGCTTTGTGTGGTCAGTAGGTCTTATGATGGGGAGGTCACATCAGGTGAGGGCAGTGGTGGATTGCAGGTGGTACGTCCCGGTATGCCTGTACCGGAGCCAGCCCAGAGCACTGGATACTGTTACGGTACGGTGCTCCCGAGGGCCCACCCGCCCACCCAAGCTCCTTACTGGAGTTTAAAGGCTTTTGCACTTCTGCGCAGGCGCATGGCGCATACAGTGCCTGCGTGCTGCGCCACAGAGCAGCTGGAGCATCACAGAGGTGCTTGAATGCATGCACATGTGCGCGCACACTGCACGCATCCATGAGGATGCCGCCGGCTCCGTTCCAACTGTACTGGTTGGAATGGGATTTGAAACCCACCACTGGGTGCTGGTTATGTCAGATGAGGGTCTTGTGATGGGTCAGGTGTGGGTTGTATCAAGTGAGAGTCTTGTGATGGCTCTTGTGATGGGTTGTAATGGGTCAAGTGTGAGTCATGTCAGATGAGAGTCTTATGATGGTTTAGATGTGAGTCATGTCAACTCAGGGTCATGATGGGTCTTGTGGATGGATTACATCAGATGAGGGTCATGATGGGTCTTGTGATGGGTCATAATGGGTCAAGTGTGGGTCACATCAGATGAAGGATTTGCGTTGGGTCACAAAACTTAGAACTGAGGAGAAATTTCCTGACAGTGAGAACAATGAATCAGTGGAACAACTTGCTTCCAGAAGTTTTGAATGCTCCAAAACTAGACATTTTTAAGAAGATGTTAGATATCCATTTGTCTGAGGTGGGGTAGGGTTTCCTGCCTAGGCAGGGGTTGGACTAGAAGACCTCCAAGGTCCCTTCCAACTCTGTTATTCTATTCTGTGCCTTCTTTCAATGTCAGTCTCTCCATTTCTGCACAGTCTACTGCAGTGGTTCCCAAAGTGGGCAGTACTGCCCTTTGGGGGGTGGTGAGATGGTTTAGGGGGGCGGTAAGAGGCAAGGGGGGCGGCAAAGGAGTGCTGGAGGTGGCCTCCTCTAGCGAGCTATTCAGAACAAGTTTGCTCACTCACCCCCGCCCATCTGCATATGCTAGCCCTGCCCACTCACTGATTGGCTGGCTCACCAATTGCCCCGCCCACCTCTAAGAGCCCTATCTAAACCCAGTTATCTTTTTTTCTGTTTGGCTTTCTATAGATAGGGCTCTTAGAGGTGGGCAGGATGATTGGTGAGCCAGCCAATCAGTGAGCACAGGGCTAGCATAGTGCGGACAGGCGGGGGGAGTGAGTGATCAAAGGGAGGCCACTTCGCCTCCCTTCGCTCCCACTTTGTCTTGATAAGGTCGCTGCAGCTGCGGGCGCGGACGGATGGAGGTAGCCAGAGCGGCTGGGAAGCCCAGGGGGGGGGGCCAGGAAGCGAGAGAGCTGCCTGATCCTCCATCGCTCACCCGCTCACCCACCCGGGCCGCTCTGGCTACCTCCATCCGTCCGCGCCCGGAAGCTGCAGCGACCTCATCAAGACAAAGTGGAAGGCAAAGGGGCCTCGGTGCCCTGCCTGATCCTCCTTCGCTCGCTCGCTATTTTGCCTGCATGGGGTACCTCAGCGGAAGCCCTCTGCTGGCAGCCAGACCTCCCTTCCTGGGGCGATGGGCCATCCATGCTCACTGTCCCAGTAGTGCTGCGGCCGCCCGGCCTGCGAAGAGAGGGAGGGAGTAAGAGTGAAGGGTGGGGGAGAGCAGCAGAAGGGGTGTGTGCTCCACATTCCCCTCCCCACCGGAGCCTTCCCAGAGGAGGTGGGTCTGGAGAATGTGGGGCGGAGGGGCGCTGTCTGGGGTGGGACTAGATGACCTCTGGGGATCCCAACCGGCCCTTCTGACTCTGGAGACCAGAAGCAAGCAAGCAAACACACACACACACACACACACAGCAAAAGTGTCTGGTTTTGAATATAATCCCCCCTAGTGCTTGGGGAAAAAATAAGAGGAACATTTGGATATACATTTTGAATTAACTTGGGGAGAAAATTGCTAAAATCATTTAGCTGTGTTCTGCATTAAGGATTCATGCAGTAGCATTTCTTGTTGAATTAGCAGAGTAATATTTACAACAGCCAGCTAAGATAGTTTTATCTGTCTTATAATGTGCGTGGGTAGAGGACTTAGGCATAAGTGCAATGTTTGCCTGTGATTATATAATAAATTCACACCTTATACATTTGAATTAGATGTTTTTCAATTCATATTTAACCTATACTTATTTTTTTATTATTTATTTATTTTATTTTATTAAATTTATAGACCGCCCCCTCTCCCCGAAGGGACTCGGGGCGGTGTACAGACACCACATTAAAACCTAATATAAAATAGATACACTATGTATTCAATACATAAGGTGTTAATTATGTCAATGGAAGAGATAGGAAACTGCATTAGTGATATATATGTCAATGCGTTGATTTGTACTAAAAATGTTTAGTTTAAAGAAGTTATAAGGAATCACAAATATGAATGTGGAAAATGTAATGTAGTTGTGGATGACCCTTTGCATGAGTTGTATTGGGAAAAATAAAAAATCATCACCATAATAATAATAATAATAATAATAAAAAAATAATGATTCCCCAAAGAGGTAAAAGGCTACATTTTGCTAGAGTTATTCTTTGCTTCCAAACTGTTAAGGAAGGGGATTGGACTCCATTGTCTATATTTCCCTTTCCATCCCCATGGTTCTTTAGTGAAAATTATAACCCAAGAACATATAGATATGTTAAAATGTTCCCATTCTCACTTTCCATGTTGGGAATCCCTAGGTACCATGCAATAATCTCATCAAATAATTCAAGCAAATGTTGGTGACATTGAGCTGAAGCCAAAGTTCAAGAAATCGTACCAAGAGTTTTGGTTACAGAAAGAAATTTCTGATCGCTATCCTGCACTATGGACAGTGGTTAAGAAGCTCCTTGTTGCATTTCCAACATCATATTTGGTGGAACATGGCTTCAGTGTGGTCTCCAAGCAAAGAAAATGACTCCAGATTACTGAATGTGGTGATTTAAGATTCCTGCTAAGTGACTTAAAACCAGACATTGGGAAACTGAATGCATGCATCAAGCCCATCCATCACATTAAGAATTTACTGAACAGTGAAGTAGTTACTAAATTTTGCTAAGTTCACTAAGTTACTAGTTACTAAGGTCCTTGATGAATGACTATCAGACTTTGAAAACCTGGTATCACTGGATCATGTTCAACAATTTCGTTGAATTAACTAACTACAAAGGTTTTTAAATTGGATTTTGAATAAATGTGCAATTAATTGTTACAGTTTTGAATTTTACTGTTACTATCTTTATTCCTTCATGCAAACCGCCCAGTCACATGACTCCCCCAGCCACGCCCATCAAGCCACGCCCACAGAATCGATCGTAAAAAAATTTGAATTCCACCACTGGGTGGGGGGCACTGAGGATCAGTTTGTAGCACCAAGGGGGCGGTGGACTGAAAAAGTTTGGGAACCACTGGTCTATTGTGTTTCCCTGAAAATAAGACCCTGTCTTATATATATATCTTTGCCACCAAAAAAAGGCACTAGGTCTTATTTTGGGGGGGAAGTTGTCCATTGACTCATCTCACTTACGTGTGTCACCCCGGCTGCAGAAGGTGGTGTGATATCCAAGGCCTGGCTTCAACTGTCCAAAGGTAAGTAGTAGGGCAGCTCCATTCCCCCCCCCCCCCATCCCCACCCTAGCTTAATTTTTACCTGTGCACCCTGGAGTGGGTGGGGTCTTAATTAGGGCTTATTTTGGCGGTAGGGCTTATATGGGGTGCACATGTAAAAAAATCAAGCTAGGGTAGGTTTTATTTTTGCGGCAACACGGTAGTATCTTCTTAATTATCTCTTCATCTTGCGGTGTTTCTTCATCTTTCCAATATTGTGTGAATATAATCCTCGGTGCTGTTAAGACATGTAATTCTGCTAGCATTTTAAAGTGAGCTGTGCAGGTGACCATTCAGGAAATGGAGAAAGAATTGGCTACTGGGACATACTGGGAGATCCAGTTGGGCGCAGTGGGGCAAGCAACAGGCTAGAAACCACTTGAGTGTGAACAATAGTCCCATCTTAGGTCAAAAAGAAACCTGGGTGACCCTGGGCCAGATACAGGTAGTCCTCGACTTACAATGATTCATTTAGTGACCACTCAAAATTATAACAGCACTGAAAAAAAGGGGCATGTGTCCGTTTTTCACACTTACGACCACTGCAGTATTCCCACGGCCACATGATCAAAATTCACACGCTTGGGAACTGACTCATATTTATGATGGTTGCAGAATCACCGGGGTTATGCGATCCCCTTTTGCGACCATTTGATGAGCAAAGTCCATGGGGAAGCCAGATTCACTTAACGACCATGTCACTAACTTACTGCAATGATTGACTAACGACTGTGGCAAGGAAGGTCATTAAAAAGGGCGAAACTCACTTGACAATTGTTTCATTTAGCAAAATTTTGGGGTCAATTGATGGTCGTAATTCAAAGACCCCCCGTTTCCTCCCCACCTTTGTCTTCTCTGGAAGTCATCCGTGGGTTGAAACCCCCTGTCAGATAGATAGATAGATTGATAGATTGATAGATTGATAGCTTGATAGCTTGATAGATTGATAGATTGATAGATTGAATGCATGAACAATGAATGGGTAACATTCTAAATAGTAGAAAATAAATGTAGATTCTCAAACTGATCGCTGGAATGTTGGATGTATGAGTATAAGCAGGGAACATTCTATCATGTGTGGTGGACCTGCCCCGAGGTTGGAAAATATTGGCACAAGATAAGGAAGTGGCTGGACAAGATAATTGAACGAAGGATGGAGCTGAAGCCGGAAATGTTTCCCCTGGGAATCTTTGATGGGGAAATGGAGACAAAATTACAATACTACACATATTAACTGCAAGCAGAATCGTTTTAGCACAGAATTGGAAACAAACAGATATTCCCCCAGACCCAATAATAAGGAAAATCTATGAATGTGCAGAAATGGATAGACTATCTATGGGAATGAAGGAGAGGGAAGAAGCTGTATTATCAAATTTGGAATAGATAGTATTCCTGGCTTGAGAGTAAACATAAAACTTAAGGTATAGAGGGTAAAAGTATAATATGTATAGATTATTTAAATAAGGATATAACTTAGGATAGGGATATAGAGATACAATTTTTTGTAAATAGGATTGTTACGAAAAATATGTATACCGATATGGAAAAGCTGTTACAAGTGTAAATTTGTTTTATTGTGTTTTGTTTTTTAACGTTGTTAAAAATGTAATAAATACTATTTAAAAATAAATAAATAAATGTATGTGTAGGTATGTATGGTTATAAATGAAATGCACACATCATGATATGAAATAATACTTCATTATTATACCTGAGGCTTTTTATAAAAATAGAGTTTCGTTCTTTATAGTCTTTTAAAAAATTGTTTAATTTTCCATGTTCGGTATTGCATTCAATATCCTGTCATTCTTTTCCAATGAGACAAAAACCATGCCAGATTACAATATCATTCCGTTTTACATTGTTGGTCATTTGTAGTTATATCCACAGTTTAAGGAAGAACCCTCGTTGCAAAACAAACAAAAGCCAAAGGGACTAAGGTGTAAAAATATACATATACATATATATCAATATTTTAACGCATCACAGAAATGAAAGCATGGCAGAGGTTCTTTTTTGTGTGCTGCTTCAACAAATCTTATCAAAGCAATAAGCAATATTCCCGCTCATTCTTTTCTAAAATAGGACAACCCAAAGCTATTTTACAGAAGTCTTCCCCACCACACACACACAGTTCCTTATAAGCACCACAACGTTGTAAAATACACAATACATCATTCAAATTTCGCAAGCAGGGTTCCTTAGAGAACATATACAAAACTGTACACTGGAAAACAAAAACACATTATAAATAATAATGGGAAACGCTAAAAAAGAGATGAGGTGAGGCATAATCTGGTGTTTTTGGAGGTTACTCTGGAGGCCGCCTAGATTTCCAAACTCCCTGAGTCTGGAAGCCTGCCTATCGTCTTCTACTGCAATTACATTTGTATCCCAGCAAGCAAACTTCAAGTTAACAAGGGAGCACTAGGCTGGAGAAAGAAAATGCAAGGAGCATTCATGATTAGGCAAGAGAAGTGGGGAAATTACGTGTGAAACTGATGTCGACGTACAGTTGAACTTGTGGGTCCTTTCATCATTTTCTCCTCTTTTGTACTGTTAATATGTACAAAGTGAGTACGTTGAAGCAGTGGTGGTATTCAGCCAGTTTGTTCCGGTTTGGGCAAATCGGTTCTATGCCGTCCTAGCTGTCCTATTTAGTCACATTTTCTAAGCCATGTGCAGGCCCGCGAACTGTGTGGGCAAGCAAAGTGGATGCGTGGAAGTTCTCACATTTTCGGTGTGCGTCGAACCGTTGGTAAAAATATCTAAACCCCACCTCTGAGATGGAGAGATGGAGATTACATGTCTGATAAATTGATTCGCCTCTCCAATAAAATACCACTGAAGAGCTAAAATATGGGTTCATAACGCCAAGAGATATAATATTTGACTATGTATCAACCTAAGTGTATTGAATCTTCTCTCTTTTCTAATCCTAATCTTGTCCCATTTACTCCCCTTCTTATGCTTCTGCCCGGTTCCACATAAAATAATATTAAGTCACCCCGAAAACATTTTCCACTCCTCAACTTTTGGGAATGTGGCTGCTAGTTCTTTAAGCGTCAGTTGACGACAGCTGGTCTCATCCTTCAACCACCCGCCATGTTGGAAATCCAACTCCCTTTTGCTTGGAAAGCATTCCCACTTTCTAAACAACAATTCCACTGAAGGGAACAAGAGGTAGATTGAGTTACATCCTCAGAGTCGGACAACGAGAAAGCAGAGATCCGTGCGAAGGATTTTTTCTGTTTTTCTGAGTTTTTCAGAAGACCGAAAGTCTACGGAATTGAGTGTCAGTGTTCTGTTCTGTACCGCCCCCCGACTGGTAATATTAGTGATTTGAGTGTGAAGGCATTTTTTTTACTCCCCAAACAAGCAACATTATCATAAGAAAAATAAAATTCCCATCAAAAAACGGGTGGAACTTGATTGCAAAGTTGTAGCCGCCATTTTGATTCTTCTCACTCTTCCTTCCTCCCCCTTTACATCCCTGGTTTAATTAGTGCTTAATTTTGGTTGTGTCATTCTGTTTCTGCCTGGTACCGATTATTATTAATACCATAGAAACTTCACGTCTACAATATCACATCGGGATTAATCCATTTCTGCTTAACATTGATTAAATGGTGAGAATTTGTTCTCCGGACTTCCAAACATTTTGTTGAAGCGTCTTGCTGCAGTTCTTCTCCGCTCTTATTGATCTCACCTGGTGACCTTCACACGGCATGACCAGATGGTCACATGACCCACTGACCACATGAGATCAATAAATGCGAAGAAGAACCGAGACTTCAACCAAAGCCCTCTTGAGGAGACTATCTAGCCACAAGAACAAACCAAATATATGTTCTATTCTTTCTAAGTTGGTTACATCTTGAGCTTTCTTAAATGCGCTTTGAGGCTGGCAGGTCCAGGCATTTGTACAAAGTGGTCTCTTTCCAGTAAAAATACGCACCAAAACTGCTTTTATAGTTAAAAAGCTATTTCGGGTGGATCCCAAGGAATTTACTTCTGAGTAAAATTGCATGAGATTGGGCTGGAGGATCACTTCCTTTACTTCCCAAGAAACACACATTTAAGTTCTTTTAAATTTCACTGATCTCAGTAGCAATAAATGGAAGACACAATTTCTCCACTGTAATCTATCAAACTATTATTATTATTTTTAAAACCCTGAATTTTGCCTTGCATTCTTCTTGATATTTTTAAGCCAGCAAATACTAAGGTCATTATATGGACTTCCTGCCTATATTCCTGTGCATTTTGACTGGGTCGCCAAGTAAATATAATTCCATATCTACATCTAGATAAAATTCTGTATAGTGGTACATTCCAAGAAATGTAAGATAGTTTTGCAATAAATGGCATCATGAGGAAAACGAGGGAGACATTATCAGCTGTTGGAAAAATCAGTCCACGAGGCAATAAACAGAACGATAATAACTGGAGGCAAGGGACATTAAACTGCAATAGAGCATAGCACATCACAAGATATGAATTAGTTCTCATTTTGATCTGGGTGACCTAATACTTTACCTTGAAGCAAAATGCTAGGTTTCTTTTCAGCAGTATGGGTTTACAATAATCTCGGTATCCAGGTTTCATCCTGGTTGACTGAAAAGGTTTCTCAGTGGCTGGAAACGCGAGCATTGAGGAGCCACCAAAAGTTAGGACTTGCAACTTCTTCTCTATAAATTTGTTCCGAATATCCAAGGAGCTCCTTAGTGAAAACAGTTTCTCCAAATATGGAGCAAACCTTATCTACAAATTGCTCTCTTTGATCTAAAGCAGAGGTGGATTGTTCCCGGATCGGCCCTGATCAGCCGAACCGGTGGTAGTGGCAGAGGAAGGCTCCGTCCACCAGTCCTGATGCTTCTGCGCGTGCCACCTCTGAGCTGAAGGCTGGTTTGTATAATGCTACAGGTCAACAAACTATTGTTTACTGTTGGATCCAACTCGCCATGGGATTATTCAACCATTCAATTGGATTACTTAAAATAATTTTTCTCATTCACCTTTCATTTCGGCCTTCCTTTGGAGTCTTTTCTGTCATGACTCCATTCCACCATTTCTTTGATATCAGTGTAACTCCTGTCCCATGGCGAGTTGGCCCCCAGTGAGTTGGCCATGGTGAGCCAACATGACAAGTTATCCTAGATCCATTTACAGTGTGGTGAACACAATCAGACACCCGACAACAGAGGTAAAAAGGTTGTGTGTGGGAGCAATTGGCATTCTCCCATCCAGCTTTGGGACATTCCGTGAGTTAATGCTTCTGGAATACGAGGTAAATTTTTTAGGGCAACTCACTTCTTAAAAACACATTATTTACATAATCTAATCTTGTCAGGAGGAGAAAACCTTGGGAACAACCCCCTGCATCATCTTCTTCAGAGATGGGTTCCTCCCGATTCGGACCGATTCAGACAAACCGGTAGTGGTGATTTGGTCTGGCTGGCCACGCCCCTGAACCGGTTCCTTTTCTCTTTTGCTGTTGCTCGCATGTTTCTGCGCATGCTCAGAAGAATTTTCACTCAATTGAGCTTGCGTGAGCAATGTGCAGCATGCGTGCGAGTGAACCAAGCAGCATGTGCGTGCAAAGCACGCATGAAGTGAACCAGTACCAACCGGTAAATGAACCCACCCCTGCTCTTCTTCCTCACTATCTAGTGTCCACCAATCAAAAATGGCGTTCCTGCATATCCTACGGAGATATAGCAGTTCAATTCTTCGACGATTGTTCTCTCAAGTCAGCCTTCAAATAATTTAGGGCGGAAAAAAGACAAGTGCTTTAGAAAGGTCATAAATTGCACAAACCACAGAACCTACAGCATATATATATATATATATATATAGGGAGAGAGATTAATTTCTTTAACACACACCTCAACCGAAACTTATTCAAGGTTTTAGAAAATTGGTTTGGTTGAACAGATCTGTGTAGTACACACTATATTACATTATGTTTCAATGGCGTAGGCCTGAACTCTCCAAAACATTGGATTGCGGGGATATAGTTTCAAAGCTCTTGCTGAAAACCTGATCCAGCTAGTGATATATTATACGATATAGCCCATGGCCAGATGTCCTACTTGTGGGTCTACTGATGCTGAGAACGCGGAGTAGATCAGACTTCTACAGGACTGCAAAGTGAGAGAGCCTTAGCAGTGATGGGCAGAAGCACTGTTGGCCCATAGATCTCTTTAAAAAAAACAAGTGGAGTACTTGTCCACAGGCCTTCCTTAGTGTGGAGACAAGTAGAGGACTTTGCTTTTTCCATGACGTGAGCAGATGTGAGGTAAGGCCTTGACCTTACTGGTGATTTGAATGTGTGTCTTGAGATTCAGACACGACTTAAGGGTTCTTGACAATTGGGGTTACCCATCCCTGGTTGAATCTTCTCACTGAGTGCAAGTCACTGGCCCGCGTTCCCCGTTTTCCCCTCTAGGCAAGGCCCCTCAAACGTTCCGTCCTTGGGCCTCCATTCTCAACGTCCCCCTCTCTGCTACAACGCTGTGGTGCTCAAGTCTGCTTTCTCTGCTTTTGCAGCCTTGGAAAGACAGTTCTCTTCATCGGCCAGTGATACGGGGTTCTCGTGTACTTCCATCGCTTTCGTGTTCTTGGTTTCCTCGCTTGGGGCAGCCTCCTTGTTTCGACAACGTTTGCAGCAGCAGCAACAATATCTGCCACAAGCACCGCCCACGGCGGTTATGGCATCATCCCAGGGCCGCAAGGAATGCATCCACCGGGGAAGGAAATCCCAATTCCGCAGCTTCTCCGGGAGCAGGTGTGGCCTCTTCTTCTGCAGGAGGTGGACGGTGAGCACAAAGATCAAGGCCAAGAAGACGGGGGCAGCCACGCCCACCAGGTAGGGCCAACCGGCCACCGAAAGGCCGAACACGGCCAACGGGATCAGGAAGAAGCAGGAGAGGAGGTAGAAAATGGCGAACCATCGGTACTTGGCGGTGATGTTCCCCAGAGCTTTTGACAAGCGGATGGGGATACGCATGAAAGGAACCGGGTACCAAAGGATGATCCCCGAGATGTTGAAAAAGAAATGGCACAAAGCAATCTGGAAATGAAACAGAGGTCAAAGGAGACGTCAGAGGAACATCAAGGCAGTGTACTGCCGGTACATACCGTACCATCATCTCTTGTTTTCTTCTCTGACACTGAAACCTCTCCTGACTTATTAAGAATCTTCCGGATTATATAAATATATCTCGGTTCTCTGCTACACATCTCCCAATTCAAAGGAAAAGGAGCCATGCCAGTGTTATCACCTCGGCTTCCTAAGAGCATGAAGCAAACTCCTTGTTGTCCCGACAAAAACTCCTTTTATTAATTGACTGTGAATTCTGCTCATTCCCATCCAGCCAAGTCTTTCAAGGGAGGATTTACAGTCACAGACCTTAGCTGGCTTGGAGAGCTGCCAGGTCGAGATCTGCAAAGCTTGGCAAGGAGTCTCGGAGAGTCATGAACCAATTACGGTAACTAATGGTCTCCTGCAAACTCCACTCCCCTTTCGCTTCTTTTTTATTCCATCTGGGAGGGGGCATTCATCGTTCCCCTGTGGCCTTACTCCCAAGTCGACCCCTGTTCTTTAGCTCTTCCCATCGTCTGGCATTGGTGGGATTCAAAAAATTTAACAACTGGTTCTCCCAGGATCACATTGGCTATTGTGGGAGGCGTGGCCCATCCCTGACCTCCATCTCCACCACTCATGAAGGATGAGCCTCCCGTGACGGCTAACCTGACTCTGGGCGAACTAATTGTCTCCCGCAAACTCCACTCCCCTTTCGCTTCTTTTTCATTCCATCTGGGAGGGGGCATTCATCGTTCCCCTGTGGCCTTATTCCCAAGTCGACCCCTGTTCTTTAGCTCTTCCCATCGTCTGGCAACTCTACGCATGCGCACACTGGGAACAGGCTCCAGCTGTTCCTCTGCCTCACTGATGTCTGACTCTGAAGGCAGCTGATAACTGGCAAACAGCCTTGGCCCTCTCTCTGCCTCCGACACAGAGCCCTCATCAGAGCCTTCCCCAGACTCCAGGACTGGCCCAGGTTCCTCCCCAACCCTCCTCACTGTCCGAATCTGCTGCCAGCTCTGTTGGCCACTGGTGGGCCACAACAGCCAGAGAGAATCCATAACAGCCCAGGTGGCAGTTAAAAACCAGTATTGCTGATGGTTGATCAGTTCATATGGTGCTTTTCATCGCAAAATAATAAGCAGTTTATTTGCAAGAATAGGCAAGTCTCAAGAAGCAGCATGTTTTAAAATCCCCTTTCCTTCCCTTAAAATATCCATTTAAAGTGAAAGCTTTTAACGCAGGTGTTGTAACCCATCGGCCACTGGCCCTTCTAGCAGCTGAATTAGAGGAGGAGGAGGCGTGGGAGTGAGGGTCAGCATCAAGGAAACCTGAGAGCTCCGAGGGGGGAGAGGGAATGGAGCTGGCAGAGAGAGACAGAGACAGATAGAGAGACAGAGACAGAGACGGAGCCTAGGCCGTCTGTCAGCCCTCAGATGGAGAGTCAACAGCCCCCAGGTGTGGAGGTGGCTGATGAGGAAGAGGAGGAACAGCTGAGTCCAGTGCTTGATGCGTGGATGCGCAGAAGGCAGAGGAGAGGAGAGCAGTGGAAATCCATGGGCCGGTCCTTGGGACAGAAGAGCCACCGCTGCTAGCGCATGCGCACCTGCCAGTGTTCTTCTGCTTTCCAGCGTGCATATGCACTGGCCAGCTTGGCTTTGCACATGCGGAAACCCAAAGACCAGCTGGCCGGCATGCTTGCATGTGCTGGCTACCTGATCTTCACGCGGGCCAGAGCGCTGGAAACCCGAAAACTAGCTGACCAGCTGCACATGCATTTCCTGCGCTCCCGCGTTTGTTCCAGAATGGGTACTTGGTACCGAAAAGATTCGCCATCATTGCCTTAAAGCAAATCGTCATGGCTGAAGAGAAACTTGAGAGAAAGGAGTAATTTTAGTTGAATTGTATCAACAAGAGTCTTTCGAATATCAAGAAGTGCTCACCTGTAAGGAGTATTTCAGTCGGTTTCCCGGGCTGGCCATTGCAGCTAGAATGGCTGTTGTGGTTGTCCCGATATTTGACCCCAAAGTTAGGGGGTAGGCCCGTTCTATACTTATAACCCCAATTCCTGATGGGAAGAAAACAGGAGAAATTGCATTGTTTGATTGTAAGTCTATACAATGCCGTAGCGTTCAAAATGTTTCATCCACTGAGCGAGTGGCTTTCCCATCGTCCACAATTCCGATGTCTTGCTGTCAAACGTGGGGAAATCGGGTTAATCCAGGCAGTTCAAATGAATATGATGGTTTATTGCAAGCTTATGCGCTCTACAAGAATCTGAGCTACTAACGGTCAAAGCAAATTGGTGGTAGAGAGGAGCTGTGGTGGCGCAGTGGTTAGAATGCAGTGGTTAGAGTGCAGTATTGTAGCCAAACTCTGCCCACTGCTAGGAGTTCAATCCTGACCGGTTCAAGGTTGAATCAGCCTTTCTGTCCTTCTGAGGTGGGTAAAATGAGGACCCAGATTGTTGGGGGTCAAGGGGCCGACTCTGTAAATTGCTTGGAGAGGGCTGCAAAGCACTGTGAAGGGGTATATAAGTCTAAGGGCTATTGCTAAGAGTCAACGGAATTCAAGGAGGGCTGGACTTAGATGTCTTGTGGGTGTGAAAGGATTCTAGGCTCATTACTTGTTTGACGCCTCCTCCCTCAGCCTCAGCCTGATCACCTCCTGCATTTGCAGTTGCAAAGATTCTCCTTCCCTAAGCTGCCACTTGCAAACTCGGTTCTGAAAGCAAAGTTTGCACAGCAATTGCAAACCATGGTCTATGGAGATTTTCAAACAGCCAGATCATGATTGCGTGGTGGAGCGGCTGGCATGCCCGCAGAGAAGGCTCTGCATGCCACCTGTGGCACGTGTGCCATAGGTTCCCCATCATGGGTATAAAATATAGCAGCTATTCTGTTGCAGATCAATCCAGCAAATGAAAGTGAGACAGATTCTACTTTGTTTAAATGCACATGCACAAAAGATAACAACAAAAAAGACGCATCAAGCTCTTACCAACAAGTGGAGTGATAGCCGAGGTGAAGACCGAACTGCTTTGAACAATGAAGGTCATCCCAGCTCCTACCAGCATAGCCAGATAACCAGTTACCCAAGAAAACGGAAACGGGAAATCTGGAAAACAGAGAAATAGAAGATTTATACGGCATGTTCTGTTCCACCTAATCCATTGTCTTAAATATATATAACAGACTAACAGTTGGAAGGGACCTTAAACGGTAAAGGGAAAGGTTCCCCTCGGACGTATGTGCCAGTCGTTCCCGACTCTAGGGGGCGGTGCTCATCTCCATTTCAAAGCCGAAGAGCCAGTGCTGTCCGAAGACGTCTCCGTGGTAATGTAGCTATTCTATTCATATTCTATTCTTTCATTCTTTATTCTATTCTTTTCTATTCCTTCATTCTTAATTCTATTCTATTCTTTCATTCTTTATTCTATTCTTTCATTCTCTATTCTATTCTGTTCTTTCATTCTTTATTCTATTCTATTCTTTCATTCTTTATTCTATTCTATTCTATTCCTTCATTCTTTATTCTATTCTGTTCTTTCATTCTTTATTCTATTCTATTCTTTCATTCTTATTCTATTCTATTCCTTCATTCTTAATTCTATTCTGTTCTTTCATTCTTAATTCTATTCTATTCTATTCCTTCATTCTTTATTCTATTCTGTTCTTTCATTCTTTATTCTATTCTATTCTTTCATTCTTATTCTATTCTATTCCTTCATTCTTAATTCTATTCTGTTCTTTCATTCTTTATTCTATTCTGTCATTCTTATTTCTATTTTATTCTTTCATTCTCTATTCTATTCCATTCTATTCTATGCTATGCTATTCTTTCCATATGCTGTACTATTCTGTTCTATTCATATTCTATTCTTTCATTCTTTATTCTATTCTTTCATTCTCTATTCTATTCTAGGCTATTCCATGTTATTCTTTCCATATTCTATTCTATTCTGTTCTGTTCTATTCATATTCTATTCTTTCATTCTTTATTTTATTCTATTCTTCCATTCTCTATTCTGTTCTTTCATTCTTTATTCTATTCTATTCCTATTCTATTCTTTCATTCTTATTTCTATTCTTTCATTCTCTGTTCTATTCTATGCTATTCTTTCCATATTCTATTCTATCCCATTCCATTCTATTCTTTCATTCCTAATTCTATTATATTCTTTCATCTATTCTGCTCCACTCTACTCTATTCCGAAGAAATACTTTTGACTTAATAACTGCTAGGAAGAACTCCTTTTTAATTTCTTTTTAAAAGCTATTTCTGCCCTTTTTGTTTTTGGTTCACCCTTTGCTTCATTTCTTGCACTTTTTTGCTTCCCCCCTCCCCTGAGCAGCTTTTTTCTTTTCCTCCCTCCCTCCCTCCCTCCCTCCCTCCCTCCCTTCCTTCCTTCCTTCCTTCCTTCCTTCCTTCCTTCCTTCCTTCCTTCCTTTATATTTCCTTGCTTTCTTCTTTGTGTTGAAAACTTTAGTTAAACAATTAAATACCGAAAAGAAAAAGAGGGGGGGGGGGAACCCCAGGAGAAATACGTACCAGTATTGAGCGTTTTCTTGATGACGTTTGCGACTTGCCCTTTAAGCACCGAGTTCAGCAGTTTGACAATCAATACCAAGCAAGTGCAGAGGACGAGCAATGAGAGCGCGAGCAGGATGAGGCCAACGGCCAGATCCTGCAGCTGAGATCCTACAAAAATGTGCTTGCCTACGGAGGGAGAAGAGACACGTCAGCCAATGCTAAGCGACTTATGTCCTGCTGTGGCCAAAAAGTTGACGGTTGGGGAGGAATGTCAAGTTGGCTGCTGTACAGCCACAATACCCCGCTAGTATTTTTATGTGCGATGCTTCAGATGTGGCCACGATCTTGACTTTTGGGATCCAGATCTAGCGAGAAACCTTTGATTTGAACCATTCCTTCCTCCTTTCCTGTCTTCACACGTATTTTTTTTAATAGAATAGAATGGAATTAGAATAGAGAATAGAACAGAACAGAGAAGAGAAGAGAAGAGAAGAGAAGAGAAGAGAAGAGAAGAGAAGAGAGAATAGACAATACAATTAGAATTAGAATAGAAAAAAAGAGAATGGAATGGAGTGGAGTGGAGTAGAATGGAGTAGAATTAGAATTAGAATTAGAATTAGAAGAGAAGAGAAGAGAAGAGAAGAGAAGAGAAGAGAAGAGAAGAGACAATAGAATTAGAATAGAAAAAAGGGAATAGAATGGAATGGAATGGAGTGGAGTGGAATGGCATAGAATTAGAATAGAGTAGAGTAGAGAATAGAGAATAGAACAGAGAAGAGAAGGAACAATAGAATTAGAATAGAAAAAAAGAGAATGGAATGGAATAGAATTAGAGTAGAGTAGAGTAGAGTAGAGTAGAGTAGAGTAGAGAATAGAGAATAGAGAATAGAGGATAGAGGATAGAGGATAGAGGATAGAGGATAGAACAGAGAAGAGAAGAGACAATAGAATTAGAATTAGAATAGAAAAAAGAGAATAGAATAGAGTGGAATGGAATAGAATATAATAGGATAGGATAGAATTCTTTATTGGCCATGTGTGACACAAAGAATTTGTCTGGTGCATATGCTCTCAGTGTAGATTAAAAAGTATTATTAAGTAATTACTAATTAATTAAGTAAGTGAGTTAGCATTAATTCAGACACTTATCAAATTGCACTTTGATAAAGTACCACAGTTCCTTCGGTGGCCGTTCAAAGTGACAACAGCAGAGGAAGAAGGGACTTACGGCCATCCCCCCCCCTTGTGACCGTTACGGCATCCCCATGGTCAACATTGAGAGGCTTGGGCCACTATTGCGATGGGGTGAGCCCTCTCTCCAGCCTGACGTTTTCCGAGCGCAACGCCTGGCCATCTCTTGTTTTGAAAAACGGACCTTCTCTCTTTAGAAAAGGCTTAAGGCAGCCCCTTTCCCTTACATTTCTCAAGATTCTGTGTTTCCGTCACGTTTTTGATGGTCCAAGTCATATTTCCGCTGGTCCAGCAAAGTCCTGAAGACGTGCAGTTTTCGGGTCCTGGGATGGTCGTATTCATTTCAACCTAGGCATTGAGATAAAATTGCTCAATAGAACCCAGCCCATTATGCTGATTTAGGCTCTATTATTATTCAAAAAACAAACAAACATGACAGCCCCAAAGAATTCACCTTAGCAGTGGGAATGATGGAACTATGGACCTTTCCATGCTGGCCCTATTTCACCCATCACAGTGAAATGTTAATTCACGGCATAAGAGAATCACAAAGCCAGAAGGGCCTCCCTCTTCCTCCTCTTCCTCCCCTTCCCCTTCCTTTCTGCAACCCCCTCTCCCTTCTAGCACTGATGATGTTCCCTAGTTGGGTTATGAAACTTCTGCAAGAAAACCACCAACTCACAGAGCACAAAGGACCCCACTATCCTCCTTCTCTTCCTCTTCCTCCCCCTCCTCCTCTTCCCTCCTCTTCCTCCTCCCTCCTCCTTTCTGCAACCCCCTCCCTTCTAGCACTGATGATGTTCCCTAGTTGGGTTATGAAACATCTGCAAGAAAACCACCAGGCTCAGAGAGCAGCAAGGACCTCACAGTTCTCCTCCTCCTCCTCCTCCTCCTCCTCCTCCTCCTCCTCCTCCTCCTCCTCCTCCTCCTCCTCCTCCTCCTCCTCCTCCTCCTCCTCCTCCTCCTCCTGACTTTTCTACTCTTTGAATTTTGATAACATTCAGCATGACTCAAGCTGGATATATTTATGCGTACATTTAGATTCTAGGAGATCAAAGTTCAGTACAGGTAGTCCTCAACATATGACTGCAATTGAACCCAACATTTCTGTTGTTAAGCAAGGCATTTGTTAAGTGAGTTTTTGCTCCATTTTACGCCTGCCTTGCCTCAGTTTTTAAGTGAATCCCTGCAATTAGTCCCCTGGATGTTAAACAAATCTGTCTTCCCTATGGACTTCGCTTGTCAGAAGGTCGCAAAAAGGATCACATGACCCCTGGTCAACGCAACCATCGTAAATCTGAACCATCTGCCAAGCCTCTGAATTTTGATCTTGTGACCATGGGGAATGCTACAAAGGTCATAAGTGTGACAAACCGTCATACATTTTTTCAGTGCCATCGTAACTTTGAATGGTCACCAAATGAAGTCAAGGACTACCTGTATGATATTCTATTTACCATATTTTTCAGAGTATAAGACACTCCAAAGTATAAGCTGCACCTAGATTTTGGGGACGAAAAGAAGAGAAAACAAACCTGCCTCCCAGCAATTTGCCTCCTTGCAGCAAACAGCAAACAGTACAGAAGATATACATTGTTTGTGGTGTTACATTTCACACTGTACTTGCACAGATGCTGTTAAAATTGTTGTGGCTTTCTGGAGGTATAGTTATTCTCTGCTATTTAAAAGAAGATACAATAGCACTGGGCCTCTTCAGGTAAAGCGTTTGTTTTAAAAAGCTTCTTCATTTTGTTAAGCTGTCTAGAACAATAATAAAGCTGTCTTTAAAAAATAAGTCTAATACTTTGAACATTATATAGGCATTTATAGTTATTGACTTACCTCCTTGGAGCAAATAGCAGACAGCCTGTTTCAGTTTAGCCTGATTAGCGCAAGAAAAAAAAATCTGCCTCTGACTCCCAGCAATTTGCCACCTTGCAGAAAACAGCAAGTTTCACTTTCACTTTCAGTTTAAGCAGGGGCCTCCTGATCATCAGCTGTTTCAGGCTGCAGGGATTGCCAAAGCCTATTGCTGCCTTCCCGCAAGCCCCATTTTCCCCGTTTGCTGCAAGGAGGTAAATTGCTGGGAGGAGGCAGAGGCAGAGTGGGGGGTGGGGGTGGGGGCTACATTTGGTGTATAAGAAGCACCCACATTTTCACTCACTTTTAGGGGAGAAAAAGGTGCATCTTGTCCTCTGAAAAATACGGTATATACCCTTTCCAAAACAATAAATGCAATCGCAGTTTGATTTCCTAGAAGAAGGAATACCTAGAACATTATCACATTATCATGATCACTCTCTTCATTTAGTGAGCAGTTATTAAAGATAAAAAGGACTAATCCAACGATAACCCAGGCCTCTTATCTGCGTCAAATCATCCCTTAACGCAACACTCACCGTGTTCTTTTTTGTTTTGCACCAAACTTTCACCAGGCTTTTATTTTTCGCTGCATCATCTCCCGTCGCAATTGCATTTATGACTGATTTATCGAGCTGTTAATCAAAGGAAGCAAAGTGGAAATCCTGTTTATTGGAGTTATCAATTGAAGAACGCACATTTCATCAGATTAATTTTCTTGTGCCTTGCAGCTTCCAAAAGGTCAGCCCAATGTGACTCAAAAGGTGTGAAAAGCTAACACGAGGTCAAAATAAAATATAACTTATAGAGCCAGCCGTGTGCGGTAGCTGGCAAAAAAGCCAACACAGTTCTAGGCTGCATCAACAGAGGGCGAGAATCAAGATCACGTGAAGTGTTAATACCACTTTATAAGGCCTTGGTAAGGCCACACGTGGAATATTTGCATCCAGTTTTGGTCGCCACAATGTAAAAAAGATTTTGAGACTCTGAAAAGAGTGCAGAGAAGAGCAAGAAAGAGGATTAGGGGACTGGAGGCCAAAACATATGAAGAACGGTTGCAGGAACTGGGGATGTCTAGTTTAATGAAAAGAAGGACCAGGGGAGACATAATAGCAGTGTTCCAATATCTCAGGGGTTGCCACAAAGAAGAGGGAGTCAAGCTATTCTCCAAGGCACCTGAGGGTAGAACAAGAAGCAATGGGTGGAAACTATTCAAGGACAGAAGCAACTTAGAACTGAGGAGAAGTTTCCTGACAGTTAGTGGAACAGTGGAACAACTTGCCTCCAGAAGTTGTGAATGCTCCAATACTGGCCATTTTTAAGAAGATGTTGGATAACCGTTTGTCTGAAGTGGTGTATGATTTCCGGCCTAAACAGAGGGTTGGACTAGAAGACCTCCAAGGTGCCTTCCAACTCTGCTATTCTATTCTATTCTTATTGCAAATGGATCTAGGCAACTATCGGACTGAGGAAGCGGCTGGCTGGGGTGTACGTGCATCTCAATTCATGCAAGCAGTGGGCCAGCGAACATGTGCATACACACACAACTCGACTGCAAGTTGAACTGCATGCTGATGCATGTGGGCACTGCCGGCCCACCGCTTGGGTGACTCAGTTGCAAAAAGGCCACGGCCCAGGGGATTGGAGACCCCTGTTCTATTGTGACCAAGGAACTATTTTGCTGTTGTTTAACATTTATTCTGATCTTCCGGACAAGCTTGGAAGATTAGAACAGATTTCAATCCAGTGAGTGAGTGAGTGAGTGAGAGAGAGAGAGAGAGAGAGGGAGGGAGAGAGGGAGAGAGAGAGAGAGAGAGAGAATAGGACTGGCAGCACAGTACAAAGATAATAGCATTAATCAACAGGAGCAAAATTAGAATGGCATAATTCTTCCAATCTTTTGAAGGAGGAAACAAAGAGAAGAAAGAACATGAAAACAAATTCCAGGAAGATTTTTTTTTCAAAAAGAAGATTGAAATAACCGTGAGGCCATATACTAGTTATGTAGATGTTTTAATTTTCTGAAATATCAAACAAGATGTCCGATGAGGCTATAAAGTTTCAACGAATCTAACATTAAGCATCAAGAATCTAAAAAGAGAAATTGTGTGTGTATGTGTGTGGTGGTGGGGGAATTATAAATTGACAATGTTGGCAGCTTATAGAGTAAACCTATATAAAATGTTTTATAGATGGCATCTACCCCCAGTAAGACTAGCAAAAATGTTTCCAAATAGATCACCAGAATGCTGGAGATGCAAACAGATACAGGGAACATGGTACCACATACCACCCACTTGCAGAAGAAGAAGGAGAAGGAGAAGGAGGAGAAGGAGGGAGAAGAAGGAGAAGAAGGAGAAGAACTTGTTTCTTGGGTGAGAAGCAAAACATCTTCAAAGAAAAGCAAGAAAGTCCAGTTGCCTCTTGAAAAAAGAAGCACCTTTGGGACAACCATGACTGAGAAGCTCCATGGATGTTCTGGAGTCCCTTTTTTTTCATTCCTAGCATTGCATTAGTGAAGGACAAAGAGAGGTCTGAGCAACCTGGTCTAGGTCAATAAATAAGGGAAGAATTTATACCTGGATGATGAGTTTTGTGAAGGGATCCGTGATGACTTTTAGCAATTCAGGGGCGTTTTCCCCACTTTCCAGCTGAAATGAGTCCACAATAAGGCTGGTCAGGTGGTAGAGATACTGAGAGGCCACTTCGATGGGCAACAGCACAAACACGGAAAGCCAGTTAAAGAAATCGTGGACGGTAGCACCCGCAAAGGCCCTGGAGACAGACAAACAGAGTGCGATCAGAAGACGTTCAACAGAAAGACAACCAAAGACACAGAAAGAGCTTCAGAGGGTTAGTGTTCAACTAAGCAACCCCATGGACCACGTTCCTCCAGGCCTTCCTGTCCTCTACCATCCTCTGGAGTCCATTTAAGCTCACGCCGGCTGCTTCGGTGACTCCATCCAGCCCCCTCCTTCTCTGCCACCCCCTTCTTCTTCTTTTGCCCTCCATCGTTCCCAGCATGAGGCTCTTCTCCAGGGAGTCCTTCTTCCTTCTCATCAGGTGGCCAAAGTCTTTGAGTTTCCTCTTCAGGATCTGGCCTTCTAAAGAGCAGCCAGGGTTGATCTCCTCTAGGACTGACCGGTTGGATGGCCTTGCAGTCCAAGGGACTCAATGCAGGAGTCTTCTTCTCCAGCACCAGAGTTCAAAGGCTTCCATTCTTTGGCGCTCAGCCTTCCTTATGGTCCAACTTTCACAGCCATCCATGGCAACTGGGAAAACCAGAGCCTTGACTAGGCACACTTTTGTTGGCAGGGGGATGTCTTTGCTTTTTAGGATGCTGCCTAGATTTGCCATCACTTTCCTCCCCAGGAGCAAGCCTCTTTTGATTTCTTGGCTGCAGTCCCCCATCTGCGGTGATCTTGGAGTCCAGAAAAATAAAATCTGTCACTCCCTCCGTTTCTTCCCCATCTATTTGCCAGGAATTGAGAGGGCCAGACGCCATGATCTTAGTCTTCTTAATGTTGAGTCTCAAGCCAACGTTTGCCCTCTCCTCCTTCACCCACATCAAGAGGCCCTTTAGTTCCTCTTCACTTTCTGCCATTAGAGTGGCATCGTCTGCATATCTGAGGGTGTTGATATTTCTCCCAGCAATCTTAATTCTTAACTGTTGATTCAAGTAGCCCCGCCTTAAGGGAAAACTTAAGGAATTATTTACCATAAGGAAGTCAGATGTTTTTGTGTTCTCTTTTTGCCAGTCCCAAAAGAAAACAAGGGACTGATCTTCCTTTCTCCTGCATTGCATTAGAGCAGTGTTTCTCAAACTTGGCGACTTTAAGTCCTGTGGACTTCAACTCCCAGAATCCCCCAGCCAGCATAGCTGGCTGGGGAATTCTGGGAGTTGAAGTCCACAGGACTTAAAGTCGCCAAGTTTGAGAAACACTGCATTAGAGCAATGGCCCTGAGGCTGTCATTAGCTTTTTATGAAGACATTTGATTGCATTTATGTACAGAGTGCTGTTAAGCGAGTTTTGTCCCATTTTACGACCTTTCCTGCCACTGTTGTTAAGGGAATCACTGCCGTTCTTAAATTAGTAACTCAGTTGTTAAGTGAATCCTTCCCTCCCCCGTTGATTTTGCTTGTCAGAAGGTCGCCAAAGGAGATCATGTGCGACCGTCATAAATATGAGTCAGTTGCCAAACGTCTGAATTTTGATCACGTGATAACGGGGAAGCTGCGATGGTTGTTGATTAGCACAATTGAGCGAGCTCAGAAGTATTTTACGAGAAAGGCCTTGCACTCTTCTACACATAATAGAATTCTCTTTGCTACAAGGCTCAAAATTCTTGGATAACTGTGAACTGGGTCGCTTTCAGTCAGATTTAGGTATTGCATACAAAATTGTATGCAGTAATGTTTTTTTCCCTGTAAATGATTTTTTTTTTCTGTTTTAATTGAAAGAATATGCATGCAAACAACCACTTTAAACTCAATGTAAATCATTCTAAAGTTGACTGTAAAAGAAATAGAATTTTTGTAATTAAGAGTTGTCAAAATCTGGAATGCCCTACCTGATTCACTTGTCTCACCTACAAATTTTCACAGTTATCCGTCACAAATTGACTTCCGTGGGCCTTACTTCAGAGGTGGCATTCAGCAGGTTCTCACCAGTTCTGGAGAACTGGTAGCGCAAATTTTGAGTAGTTTGGAGAACCGGCAAATACCACCTTTGACTGGCCCCACCCCCATCTATTCTCTGCCTCCTGAGTCCCAGCTGATCAGGAGGGAATGGGGATTTTGCAGTATCCTTCCCCTGGAGTGGGGAGGGAATGGGGAATTTGCAATATCCTTCCCCTGGAGTGGTGAGGGAATGGAGATTTTACAGTATCCTTCCCCTGGAGTGGGGAGGGAATGGAGATTTTGCAGTATCCTTCCCCTGGAGTGGGGAGGGAATGGAGATTTTGCAGTATCCTTCCCCTGGAGTGGGGAGGGAATGGAGATTTTACAGTATCCTTCCCCTGGAGTGGGGAGGGAATGGGGATTTTGCAGTATCCTTCCCCTGGAGTGGGGAAAGAATGGGGATTTTGCAGTATCCTTCCCCTGGAGTGGGAAGGGAATGGAGATTTTGCAGTATCCTTCCCCTGGAGTGGGAAGGGAATGGGGATTTTACAGTAACCTTCCCCTGCCACACCCACCAAGCCATGCCCACAGAACCAGTAGTAAAAAAAAAATTGAATCCCACCACTGCCTTACTTCATACTTAAGTGGTCAGTAGAGGGGGTATGCATAAGCGCCCTAGTGTGCCTATCATCTCTATCATTGTAATTTTATACTATTCCTGTTTTTGCTTCTGTTTGACAAATTGCAATAAATAAATAAAAATAAATTGCAAAATGTTAGCCGAAAGTCCCTTCTTTTCAGTGTGATTTTTGAAGAGTCGCTAAACAAACTGTTGGAAGTTGAGGGCTGACCAGGATTATTATTATAGATGGCATGGAGGTTTAGATTTGCATTAATTTTGTAGGTTTTCTTTCGCTGCCTTTCCTAGCAGTGACATTATTGCCCTGATTCCTATTAGCCCGTCTTAAGATAAATGAGTGATACCTTCGAAATTCATTCCTATCTCCAGCTTGCATCAGTGCCACAATGGTATTTGTCACCGAAGTCCCAATATTGGCTCCCATTATGATTGGGATCGCATGCTTGACGCTCAACACTGCAAAAATAAATGTATAATATAGTAAGGATTACAGGTGAAAATGTAACAAAGGAGAACTTTTGGCTCATACATGACTGCTTCAGTGCCTGGAAGGTACCGAATTCCACTTCTCCCAATTGCTTTCTACCAAACTTTTGTATGCACAGAGTTTATACAAAACATAAACAGGCTGTATAAACAGAGGCGCAGAATCAAAATCACGTGAAGTATTAGTACCGCTTTGTAAAACCTTAGTTAAGGCCACACCTGGAATGCTGCATCCAGTTTTGGTCACCGCGATATAAAAAAAGATGCGGAGACTCTGGAAAGAGTGCAGAGAAGAGCAAGAAAGAGGATTAGGGGACGGGAGACTAAAACATATGAAGAACGGTTGCAGGAACTGGGTTTGGCCAGTGTACAGAAAAGAAGGACTAGGGGAGACATGATAGCAGTCTTCCAATATCTCAGGGGCTGCCACAAAGAAGAGGGAGTCAAGCTATTTTCCAAGGCACCTAAGGGCAGGACAAGAAGCAATGGGTGGAAACTAACTAGTGGTGGGATTCAAATAATTTAACAACCGGTTCACTGCTCTAATGACCAGCTGGCTGGGCATGGCTCAGTGGTCATGTGATCGTATGGGCAGGGCCAACTCAACGTCATTCACGTCTATGGGCGCTTCATCTTAGCTGTTATAATGTAATAAGGGTTAACCAGAGAGGCAGTTTCTGTAAGCAGGGCAATAAAGATTAGGCTAGAAACAACACCAGAGTGTTCCTTCCTGCCTTCCTTACAGGATTAGCCCTGTGAAGTGGGGAAAAAAACAAAAGGAGATTTCTTCCAACAACCGGTTCTCCAAATTGCTTTGAAAGTTAACAACCAATTCTCCCGAATAAGTGCGAACCGGCTGAATCCCACCACTGATAACTAACCAAGCAGAGAAGCCACTTAAAATGGAGGAGAAATTTCCTGACAGTTAGAACAATTAATCAGTGGAACAACTTGCCTCCAGAAGTTGTGAATGCTCCAACACTGGAGGTTTTTAAGAAGAAACTGGACAATCACCCATCTGAAACAGCCAGAAATGCCCAAAAACCAGGCAGGCGCCCACGGGCCAGCTGGTCTTTGGGTTTCCGGAGC
Source organism: Natrix helvetica (assembly GCF_964273705.1). NCBI lineage: Eukaryota > Metazoa > Chordata > Lepidosauria > Squamata > Natricidae > Natrix > Natrix helvetica. Next base: position 75,777,835 of record NC_138558.1, read on the forward strand.
TCCAGAGTGCATGCGGGCACACATCAGTGGTGGTTTGCAGGTGGTACTCCCCGGTACGGGTGTACCGGAGCCTGCCCGGAGGGCCCACCCGCCCGCCCAAGCTCCTTACCCTTCCTTTAAGCCTTTGGCGCTTCCGTGCATGCACATGGCACGTACAGCACCTGCGGGACGCTCCACCGAACAGCTGGAGCGTTGCAGAGGCTTGCAGAGGCGTCACAGGCAGGTATGACACATGCGCGCACCGCACGCATCCATGTGGGTAATACCGGGCCCGTTCCAACCATACCGGTTGGAACAGGATCTGGAAGCCACCATTGGTCTCGATGGGCACTGGAGTGCTGGAAAATGCCCTGAAAATGGCCAGAAAAACAGCCAGAAATGCCCACAAACCAGGCAGCCGCATACCGGCCAGCTGGTCTTCGGGTTTCCAGAGCTCCAGAGAGCGCATGTATGCATTGCATACATGTTCCGGTTTGTGCACTCGGTGCCGAAAAGGTTTACCATCACTGGTACAGTTGACTCACATGAAGAAGACACCATGCTGACCATGATAGAAGAAGGCAATTACTAGTGGATTGCTCTCTTGTTCTTTCCCTATTTTGTGGCTGACAAACTCTCAAAAGAAGTTACGAAATCCAAAAAAACGTTCTATGGTTGACTCACGTGAAGAAGACACCATGCTGACAATGATAGAGGAAGACGTGCTAGAACTTTGCACCATCACTGTCACCAGAACGCCGATGACTAGGCCTGCGACGGGGTTTGATAAGACGGAACCATCCTTGAAAATGTCTCCTGCTGCTTTGCCTGTAGAAATAAAACTTACAGGTAGTCCTCGACTTGCGACAGATCATTTAGTGACCGTTGCAAAGTTGCAACGGCTCTGAAACAAAGCGACTGAGGCCCATTTATCACACTTATGACCATGGCAGCCTCTCCATGGTCAAAATTTGGATGCTTGGTGACTGGTTCATACTTATGACGGTTGCAGTGTCCCAGGGTCATGTGGTCACCTTTTTGCAACCTTCTTATCAGCAAAGTCAATGGGGAAATCAGATTCACTTAACAACTGGGGTGACTCATTTAACAACTGTGGTGGAAAAGGTGGTAAAACGGGGCAAAATTCACTTAAATATTTTGCTTAGCAACATAAATTTTAGGCTCAATTAGGGTCTTAAATGGAATACTACAGCTTTAAATAACCTTCATAACACTAGAACCTCCATAACAAAAAGAACAATATCTGGCGATGATCTGATAGACCTCACAGGATGTGAACCATAGCATAAAGAACAGAGGTTTACATTTATTAGACATTCTGATTATATAAAGGATCACACAGAGCAAAGAGTACAATAACCATGTGCTTTACTGCTCAACTACTCTATTTAACTGCAACAGGAAACTCTACTTAGAGCAAAAGACCATAGAGAAAATACCATAGATCCAAACTTGTAAATACTGCCATCTACTGGCTGAATACTACTGTAGTTGTTGCACAGAAATACATTCCAACAATGAATTCCAACAACGTCATATCACCAGTCTTTCAAAAAAAGACGGTGGAAAAATATCCCTTAAATTGTATTTAATTACAATACTTGTCTTCGTAGCATGAAAGACCTATAGGGAAGGGAACTTGTTTCCTTAACTGGAGATGAAGACTAAAAGGGTTCCCACAACTTTTTGCATATGGGTGTACACACCGATCTACCTTCTTCAAGTGTCTGTGAAAGGTGTTTTATCTATTGAATCTCCTGGATAAGACGTTCTCCGTCACCCTGTGCATTACCAAACATTTAAGACTCTAGATTAAGAGATTAGTTTGGGGTAAGAGATTAAGTCATAGATTGGCAGCTACCTGCACAATGTTACAACAGTGCAAGTTGAAGGAAACAAACAGGTCTCCTCCCACACCACACCCACTACATCCCCATGTGGTTGACATCTCTTATGCCCAGTAGGCCTCAGAGGCTGATTGTGTTCAACTAAGGAAGCCCAGGAAAACTGAGTTTAGCCAGCCTTGCTCCGAGAACCCTTGTGAGATATTAATTCTCTACATACAGCGTCTTTTAAGGGTGTCAAATAGAGGAAATGGTAAGAGTGGTGAGTCAATTGACAGCTAATCTCCTAAATGGGAAGAAACCTGGGAAATAAAACATCTCGGTGTGTTCAAAGAATTGTTGTTGTTAGTTGCGAAGTCATGTCCGACCCATTGGGACCCCATGGAGAACATTCCTCCAGGCCTTCCTATCCTCTGCCATCCTCTGGAGTCTATTTAAGCTCACGCCAGCTGCTTTGGTGACTCCATTCAGCCCCCTCCTTCTCTGCCGTCCCCTTCTTCTTCTTTTGCCCTCCATCGTTCCCAGCATGAGGCTCTTTTCCAGGGGGTCCTTCTTCCTTCTCATTAGGTGGCCAAAGTCTTTGAGTTTCCTCTTCAGGATCTGGCCTTCTAAAGAGCATCCAGGGTTGATCTCCTCTAGGACTGACCGGTTGGATGGCCTTGCAGTCCAAGGGACTCAATGCAGGAGTCTTCTTCTCCAGCACCAGAGTTCAAAGGCCTCCATTCTTTGGCACTCAGCCTTCCTTATAGTCCAACTTTCACAGCCATCCATTGCAACTGGGGAAACCGCAGCCTTGACTATACGCCCTTTTGTTGGCAAGGTGACTACGTCTTATAAATAAGTCTGGGAAAATCCTCTTCACGTTTCCGTGTTTGGTTCAGTCAAATATTAAACATGCCTTTTATTCAAATCATTGCTGCTCTGATTTCCTTGGGAAAACCCATCTGGGTGAATTTTAGCAACAACAGAGAGCAAGGATGCCTGGGCACAAAACATCCCTTACGATGTGTTTTGCTTTATTGGTGGCCTCTTCCTCATCACCCACTGATGAAGGGTAGATCTTTCAGCCTGTTATTTTGTCCCAAAGACTTGAGAAGATGCACCAAAGTCTCTAAATATATATGGAGGTTCTCAATCATTCAGGCCATGGCTGTCATAAAGATGTTTTTATTTTATTTTAAAGACAACTGGACTTTCTGATTTTACTTTTAAGACTTTTCCAAGAAGCTTCTTCAGTTTTGACTAACTGGTGGGGGAATGGGACAGAACTGAAGAAGCTTCTTGGAAAAGTCTTAAAAGTAAAATCAGAAAGTCCAGTTGTATTTAAAATAAAATAAAAAACATCTTTATGACAGCCATGGCCTGAATGATTGAGAACCTCCATAGATATTTAGAGACTTTGGTGCACCTTCCCATGTCTTTGGGACAAAATAACAGGCAGGAAGATCTACCCCTCATTAGTGCGTTGATGTTCTAATGAGGAAGTGATCTCTTTGAGATAAATCCATTCCTTGGATATCAGCCAGTTAAACATCTAGTTAAATCAGGTTTTCTATATGAGCCCAAGATCAAGACCAAGCAATCCATATAAAGCTGTGCTTAGAAAGTTTGTTGAGGACTGCGGAGTCCTGGGTTCAAGACCCCAGTCAGCTATGGAGCTTTCTGTTGTGGTCTGCCAGCGGTCTGCAAAGCTGGCAGCAGAGTCAGACAGTGAGGAGGTTGAGGAGGAACATGGGCCAGCAGTGGAGTCTGGGGAGACTCGGACTCGGACTCTGTGTCGGAGGCAGAGAGGAGGCTGTGGCCATCTGGGAGTTATGTGCTGCCTCCAGAGTCTGACATCAGCGAGGCAGAGGAATAGGGGGAGCCTGTTCCCAGTGCGCACCTGTGCAGAGCTGCCAGAAGGCAAGAACAGTTAAGACAAAAGGAGTAAGGCTTGGAGCTGATTGGCCCCTCCCATAAGACATAAAGGAGGAGCAAAGGCACGTGAGCCTTTGCAGGAAGCAACTTTGTTTGTTCTGGTCAGTTCAAAGTCTGAAACTCTGTTTTGATTCTGTGCTCCATGTCAAGCCTTGCCAAGCTAATTGCCCATTAGGTCTTTGGCAGGGTTTCAAGGGAGATAAAGGTGGGTGCTTATCAGCTTTATCCCGAAAGACTTTGGCAGACTTCAGCCGGACTCTTTACAAACTATTTGTGACTCATTACAGGCTGTGAACAAACATAATTCACAGCCGTTAAAATAAAAAGAGGGTTTTTGGGACTAAGTGTGTGCTTTTTACTGTCTCAGGACAGTAAAGGAAGAGACACTTTCTTGGATGCCTTTGACCCCTGCCTTTTCTCTCAGCCCAGTCTAGCTCACAAAACTGTTGCTAAACTAATGGGGGTGTGACCTTATATAGGCTGCCAGGAGCCTCTTAGAACCGTGTTTACCAACCTCAGCCACTTCAACATGGATGGAGTCCAAGGCTGGCTGGGGATTTCTGAGAACTGAAGTCCACCCATCTTAAAGTTTGTTGACACTGCCTTAGAGGAAAGATTAATTACTTCGGCTACTCCAGAACTAGTGAGAGCAACAATCCTCCGTGTAATGATGTATGGGTGTGAGAGTTGGACACTAAGAAAGGCTGATTGAAGAAGAACTGGCGCCTGTGACCTGTGGCACGGCATAAATTATTGTCTACACCATGGACACTCAGAGCAATCAACAAAGAGGTGTTGAATTGTGCCAGCGACATTAGCGAAAATATTTTCAAACAGATCCACTGGAAAAGGCCCAAGGAACATATTGTCATATGTGGTGGACATGCACAGCAGCAAAAAAACATGGCATTTTGGCCTTAGCAAGTTGGCCACAGCGAATTGTCATAACCCCATCTACGTTTGCTATCCTTAGTACCAATAATCCTGATTATATAATGTCTTAAAAACAGAATTATTTCTGGTTCTTTTGGAGCTGCCATAAATGCTCCTTGTAGCTTTTATTTGCACATTCCTCGGTCTTGAAGAGCAGTTCTTTTGGGGTTGCAATGCTTAAAAATATTTATTCTGCAGAAATGAAGCCGATAAGACTTTCTCTATCCTCAAATAACATACATTGTAATGTACTGAGTTAGAGACACTTGAAATTCTTGCCTTACCTCCAACTAACTGGAAAGCAGAGCTGAGCACGTCCAAGGAGCAAACGAAAAAGTAAAGCAATCCGAGCAGAAGAATAAATTTCCCGGCGCCTCGCAAAACATAAAGGACTTTGTGTTTTCCATCGAGCTCTGCAAAAGACAAAGGGAGCGTTTGTGTGTAATTAGCACAAAATATAAGTCTCAAAAATCTCATCTATAAGTTCATGGAGTCAAGGTTGATAATAGGAGCCCTGTGGATAATAAACCAGAAGGAATGTTCTCATCATTAAAATTTAACTTTAGCTAAAAGGAGTTTTTTTTTAAAACGAAGCTTTAAAAAACATTTTAAAAGGGTCCTTTACTTTGAAAGAGAAAATACCATTTCATGTTTAGATTCTTTTATTGATAGAGCTCATCCTATTTCTTTTAGCATGCACACACACACACACACACACACACACATGTCTTTCCATATATGTGTGTGTGTGTGTGTTTGTTGCATTTTTGCTGATAAATAAATGAAGGGAAACTAGTATAGATCTATTTCAAGCTATTTAGCTCTCATCAGCTAGCCATACCCTTCTGGGATTCGAACTTGGGGCTGTTTTTACATATTAGGCAGTTATATTAACCTCTAAGCCACAAGCTCTCCTCCCTTATCAGCTGAGCCAGGGGAATGATTGAGTGTTTTTTTTTCTTTTGTCAAAGCACCTGAATTTGCAGAATTCTCAGTGCTGTGCATTAACTGAGACTCAATTAAGAGAATATCAAATGTGGAGGAAGAGGTTATCGCTTAATACTGCTTTGTCATCATTCGTGGTGATGCGCCATGCCCCATTTTGTCCTTCCAGCCCGCCATTTGCTTTCAAAGCAAAGAAACAAAACAGAGAAGATTGAAGTTATGAATGAAGAAATCACGCCATCTGAAACAAAACCTGTTAGATTGGGTAATGGATAGGCACACACAGACTTAACGGTAACAACAGCTCTTTATTGAGTACAACAAGTGAGAACAATCCAGCGAAGGTTGAGTCTGACAGCAGTCCTTTTATAGGGAGCTGTCAGACCCTTCGACCAATGGGATTAAACCTCTGTTCCCGCCGGAACAGAGGACCTTGGTGGAAACCACTGAAGTTAGAGCAAGTATCTAACACCCCTCCCCTCTTGGATGGAACAATCCTACTTGTTACGTAGTCACGCAGATAGGCGGGATTTTGGGTAGCTCTGCCTGACCTGCGCAGTTCAGTAGGAGGGGTTTCCTTGGACAGGTCGGAGGGACCTGTTTGCTATGCTTGATGGAAGCTCCTGGAACCTTTCACAGGCCGTGGCTGGAGCTTCTAGAGACGTTTCGTTTGGAGCTCGCTGTGGGCCTGCAACATAACTAGATAAGTTTCCCAGTACCCTCGGGCTTGAGTTGCCTGTGGAAGGAGTGCGTGTTTGCTCCGTTTGGGTAGGGCTTTGGCTAACTTGTGCAGGAGTTACCTCTGGTTGTCTAAGAGTGGAGTTGGAGAGGCGGCCACGGAGTTGGGCAATGTGCCTTCTCCAATTCCTACCGTCCTTGAGCTCTAGGAGGTAAGAGCGAGGGCCGGTGATGCCTATCACTGTGGTAGGAATCCACAGAGTTCCCCGGCGTAGTTGTGGGCGTATACTGAATCCTGTATGCTAAATATCCGAATCTTGCTTGTGGAGTCTGGGGGCGATGAGGCAGAATAATTGGGGTGTAGCCAGTCTAAGTGGGACCTTAGCCGCGACCCATGAGAAGCTCAGAGGGGCTTCTCCCAGTAGTGGCACTGGGCGTGATGTGCTGAATTAGTAAGTAATGGTCAACCCCTGTTTGCCAATCTCCTGGGCCCATCCTAGAGAGGGCCTCTTTTGCAGTTCTCACCATTCTCTCCACCTGACCATTGGAGGCCGGGTGGAATGGCGCGACCAGGGCATGCCTGATTCCCTGAACTGGTAGGAAGGTCTCAAATTGCACGGCTATGAATTGGGGCCTGTTGTCAGAGACCAAGATGTCGGGCAGGCCATGCATGGAGAAAAGTCTCCATAGCACCTTGATGATCGCTTCTGCCGTAGTAGAGGTCATCAGGACTACCTCTAACCATTTCGAGTAGGTGTCCACAACTATGTATGGCTATGAACTGGGCCAGCCAAGTCAATGTGCACCCTAGACCATGGTGCTTGAGGTTGCTCCCACTCCTCTGGGGGAGCCTCTGGGGGAGCTGGTCTGGACTCCTGGCATGGTGTGCAGGTAGCCACTCATTCTTCGATCTCCCTGTCCATGTTAGGCCACCACACGTAACTCCTAGCCAAAGACTTCATCCTGACAATTCCAGGATGCCCTATGTGTAAAGCCTCTAATACTGCAATGCACAGTTTGGGTGGAACAACAACCAGGTCCCCCCACAGTAAACAGCCTTTAACAACAGACAGGTTATTTCTCTTATGATAATACATTTTGAAATCAGACCAAACAGGCCCCTTGGGCCACTCCCTCCACACCCAGTTCAAAACCTGTTTGATCATGGGGTCTCTGGCACAGTGCGGGCAACGTCACTAAGCGAGACGGAACCAGTCTCTAAACAGTCAATGCAAAAAACTGGCATCTCGGGGGTAGAGTCTGGGAGTAGTTCGTTGGTGCTCTTGTTGACACCGGTCACTTCCAGCCCCAGGGCTTCGAACCAGTCAAGCCTCAGGAGGTTCTACAGGTTTCCGCTGACCACCATCACTGGGAGCTGGCCGCTGAAGTTGTTGAAGTTCACCAGGAAGGTGTCTTGGCCCACGATAGGGATTCGGTTCCCCTGGTAATCGCGAAGGCGGATGTCAGGGGTGCAAAGATGCTGCTTCTTTAGGCTAGGGATAGCCTGCTTTAGGGTAGACCACAGCATCCTTGGTCCACCCTAAAGCAGGACCTTGGTGGAAACCACTGAAGTTAGAGCAAGTATCTAACAAAACTCATCCAAATGGTCTTTTCTATTCCCCACCCCTTCCCCAACCTATCACATTCCATGAGGAGAACTTCAAGGGAAGTTCTTAGAACCTGCAGAAATTGAAACAAAGGCCATCCATTCTCTGACAATAGAGCCTCACCTGACCATTTGACTCCGGTATCCTGAAGTTCTGGTAGCTTCCACGGATCCTCTTCCTCCTCTTCGGATGCAGCAGTCAAAGCAATGGTGGAATACGCAGGCAGAAGTTCCACCTGATTTCCCATGGAAATGACCCCATCTGATGGACCAAACAAGCAAAGCAACATTACCATCAGTTGACCAATAGGAGATGTGGAAGTTTCTTTTTCAATGGTTGCATTGGAGATACGGAAGACAGGAGAGGACAGATTAGGAGAAGGCGCTTCCATTTTACCTTTGGTATCTTTTCCCTGTTTGTCAGACATGATCTTCTTGGATTTTGAGGAAGGGTCTTCAATATATTTATTGGTCTCTGTGTCTTCCAGCTCAGGCCACGGAGCCATGTCCTGGAAGACATTGGGGTCGGAGAGAAAGGTCAATATTGAACGCTCTGCTATCATATTTTCAAAGTTATGTCAAACAACCATTCCTTAAAAGCAATGGCTTAGTTAAAAACCATCATCTTGTGTTTAAACAGATATAACAAATAACAGAAAACAGAGTTGGAAGCAGGGGTGAAATTCAGCAGGTTCTGACAGGTTCTGGAGAACCGATAGCAGAAATTTTGAGTAGTTCAGAGAACCGGCAAATACCACTTCTGGCTGACTCCAGAGTGGGGAGGGAATGAAGATTTTGCAGTATCCTTCCCTTGCACACCCACCAAGCCACACCCACAGAGCCAGTAGGGAAATATTTTGAATTTCACCCCTGATTGGAAGGGATCTTATAGGTCATCTAGTCCAACCCCCCGCCCAAGCAGGAGACCTTACACCATTTCTGACAAATGATAGTCCAATCTCTTCTTGAAAGCCTCAAGTCATGAAGCTTCTACAACTTCTGAAGGCAACTTCTGTTCCATGGGTGGATTGTTCTCCCTGTCAGAACATTCCTCCTTATTTCCAGGTTGAATTTCTCCTTGTTCAGTTTCCATCCATTATTCCTTGTCTGGCCTTCAGGTGCCTTGGAGAATAGGTTGACTCCCTCCTCTCTGTGGCAGCCCCTCAACTATTGAAAGACTGCTATCCTGTCTCCCCTGGTCCTTCTCTTCCCTAGACTAGCCAGGCCCAGTTCCTGAAACCGTTCATCGTATGTTTTAGCCTCCATTCCCCTCATCATCTTTGTTGCTCTTCTCTGCACTCTTTCTAGGGTCTCCACATCTGAGCAGGTGGCAATTAGTTGGCTTTGGTTCTTCTAATTGGAAGCTAAGCATGGTTAGGCCTAGTTAGTATTCAGTTGGGAGATTTCTAAAGAATTTCAGGACTGTAGGCTAGCTTGCATCTCTCGAGAAGATAACATTGAGCTTGAAGTCATAAGAGAGGACATAACTCACCTAACAAATGTCTCACTCAGCAGCATAAGTCTTGGGTTCAATTGTGGCCATAAATCAAGGACCACCTATCTTATCTTTCTCCATCCAATGGCAAGAAGAAGAAACAAAGGGCCTTTTGTAATCATTCCATTCTTGTCAAAATTGACTTTTGCAGGGAGAAAAAGATCTCTAAAACCCACTAATGCAGGGGTCACCAATCTTTTGGACTTCAGGGACCAGTAAATTCATAAGTTTAAATCCCATGGACCACTAATATGAATTAGTGGCAGGATGGGGTCCTTCAGGCACTTAGCTTGGCTGCCTGTTAGCGGACAGAAGTGCCCAGAGTCAACCCTAAATTTGCTGCAGTGGTGGGTTCTGGATCCCGTTCCAACCAGTACGGTTGAAACGGGCCTGGCAGCTTCCATATGGACATGCGCAGCGCACACATGCGTTTTAGCGCCTCCGCGACATTCCAGCTGCTCAGTGAAGCATCGCGCAGGTGCTTTACATGCCATGCGCATGCGTGGAAGTGCCAATCATATTACACCATTCTGTATTATTTATTATGGCTGCTCATTTGGGGTGGGGGAGGGGGAACCCATCCATGAAACTGTTGGGAGTCTTCAAAGCTTAAACATTTGAGATGATACTAAGTTATCTAAAGTGATTCAAGCGTTAAGATCAGGATTGGAATCATTGCCTTTCTGGCCCAGTTTGGGGCAAGATGTCCTAACAGGAGTATCTCTGCGTGTCAAAAAGGCAAGATGGTAACTGTTCAAACTTTATATATATAGCGCATTACAGACCAAGCAAATTAATTACCTCCTGCAAACTCCACTCCCCTTTCGCTCCTCTTTGATTTCCTCGGGGAGGGGCCATTCATCTTCCACTGGTGGCCTTACTCCCAAGTTGACCCCTGCTCCTTAGCTGTTCCATTCATCTGGCAGCTCTGTGCATGCTCACACTGGGAACAGGCTCCAGCTGTTCGTCTGCCTCACTGATGTCTGACTCTGAAGGCAGCTGATAACTGTCAGACGGCCCTGGCCCCCTCTCTGCCTCTGACACAGAGCCCTCATCAGAGCCTTCCCCAGACTCCAGGACTGGTCCATCTTCCTCCCCAACCACCTCACTTCCGACTCTGCTGCCAGCTCCACTGGTCATTGGCTGGCCACAACACTATTCAAATGTTGATCACCTGATGATGATGGGGATGTTGCAAAGGTCCTAATGGCTGTAAGTCACATTTTTAACGCTGTTGTAACTTGGAACGGACTCTAAATGAACTATTGTAAGTCGTACTCCAAGTGTGGCCTCACTAGCACAGGACAGAGATGATCTCATGACCTTCGGAATATCTTCCCAACAAAATCCTTTGGGACCATTTTCAAGGCTTCGCCACAGAGTCGAGCGATGGACTTTAACTGGCTTTTCGAAAGTGGTAGATAGGGCTGTGTTTCTCTCTCTCCTTAACTTTCATGAGACATATTATCTCGAGCGCTAATTGACTGCCATAAAGCTCATTCGCTCTCCTAGGGGCAGAGTGCAAACTGTGTTACTCAGCTAACAGTTTTACATTACTCTGTTCTCAGCATTACTATCTCCTGATTATTTTATGCAGTTTGTTTTCATTTATTGTATCGTTCACCACTGGTTCTTCAAAAGGAAAGCAGGATAAAGATTAAAAGAAAGGAATAAGTAATATTCGGCATGAACAACATCTATCTTTCTGCAACTAAAGGTAAAGATTCCCCTCGCACATATGTGCTAGTCGTTCCTGACTCTAGGGGGCAGTGCTCATCTCCGTTTCAAAGCCAAAGAGCCAGCGCTGTCCAAAGACGTCTCCGTGGTCATGTGGCCGGCATGACTAAATGCCAAAGGCGCATGGAATGCTGTTCCCTTCCCACCAAAGGTGGTTCCTATTTTTCTACTTGCGTTTTGTACATGCTTTTGAATTGCTAGGTTGGCAGAAGCTGGGACAAGGAACGGGAGCTCAGTCCATTACACGGTGCTAGGGATTCGAACCGCCGAACTGCCGACCTTCCTGATCGACAAGCTCAGCGTCTTCGCCACTGAGCTACCGTATAGACCAAGGATTAACTTTATAAACTGAAAAGCATGCCTTACTTTTGTCATATGTGTTTTTATGTTGTACGCTGCCCTGAGTCCTTTGGGAGAAGGGCAGCATAGAAGTCCAATAAATCAAATCAAATCAATTACTGCTCAGGTTAACATTCCTATGATAACTATAGTGTGCCAATCTGATCTAGTTACAACTCCAACTCAAGTTTCAAATATAGAGTGGCATCTGTTTCCTGCCTAACACAGTTAGAAGTTTCCTCAATATAAAAAGTTCTTTACTTTGGCATGCGTGAGGATGTGCTGTGATGGTGGCACATGAAACATGTCCTTCTCCATTGCATATTGTACTACAATACTGAAGCTCACTCATCCTCAAGAGTCAACTGGGCTTTGCTTTTCCTTGGAGACATTTCTCTTCTCATCCAAGAAGCTTCTTCAGTTCTGACTGATTGCTGGAGGATGGAAGGATTTATATTCCTTGCAGACAGCTGGTCATTTGCATCCTTTTTAGAGAGTCGTTGAGGCCACCTGGAGGTTTATATGTGTTGTCAAAAAAGCCCTCTGTGTCAAAACTGAACAGCCCTCTCTCAACAGAGGAGGAGGGATACGACATCGTGTATCTCCTGGCTACAACACAGATCCTTTCAGCAGTTCCAAGAAGGCTCTACACCCATTTGCACCACTCAGGTGACCCTGAGGACACGGACAAGCCTCCAAGTGGCCTCGATGACTCTCTAAAAAGGATGCAAATGACCAGCTGTCTGCAAGGAGAATCAATCCTTCCATCTCCCCACCACTCAGTCAGAACTGAAGAAGCATCTTGGATGAGAAACGAAAGGAAAAACAAAGCCCAGTGGCCTTGTGAAAAAGCACCTTTGACTAAGAATCTCTGTAGACATTCAACTCACCTATTCATCCATTACTGATAAGACAGTTTTATCTCCAGGCATTACATTTGGATGGTGGCTTGTCCATTATTTATAATGCAGCTAAATCCTAGGTGTCAACATATGAAATAAAACAGGAATTTATGTGTAGTGCATGTGAACGGGACTAGAAGCAAGCCATGTTCGTATTTGGCTCTTATTATTTAGACTTTATAAAGTAACAGTTATGAGTTCAGATAGATTAGATACCGTTCCAAGGTCAGGATTATGGATAAGGGCCAAATTAATTTTAGTTCAGCTAAGAGATCTTAGGATGATTTCTCAGTTCATTTAAACCTCTCTTCTCAATTTTATGTTTGTCGTTGTTTATATCGTCAAACATACAATAAGATGCAGAATTTAGTCCTCTTTTAGCATTAATTCACAGACGTCGTTGTGGATTATAAGCATTTTGCTATAAACATATTGGAGGCAATTAAAGAGCTTGCATTATCAACACAAAATTATTGCATTTTGAATTGCCTGTTTTATATTTTATGCTAGTGAGAACATCCCCAACAATCCAGTTTTGGTTGTCATGATGTAAAAAAGATGTTGTGACTCTGGAAAGAGTGCAGAGAAGAGCAACAAAGAGGATTAGGGGACTGGAGGCTAAAATATATGAAGAATGGTTGCAAGAACTGGGCATGTCTAGTTTAATGACAAGAAGGACCAGGGGAGACACAATAGCAGTCTTCCAATATCTCAGGGGCTGCCCCAAAGAAGAGGGAGTCAAGCTATTATCAAAAGTACCTGAGGGCAGGACAAGAAGCCGTGGGTAGAAACTAATCAAGGAGAGAAGCAACTTAGAACTGAGAAGAAATTTCCTGACAGTGAGAACAATTAATCAGTGGAACAGCTTGCCTCCAGAAGTTGTGAGTCATCCAACACTGGACGTTTTTAAGATGATGTTGGACACCATTTGTCTGAAGTGGTGTAGAGTTTCCTGCCTAAGCAGGGGGTTGGACTAGAAGACCTTCAAGGTCCCTTCCAACTCTCTTATTCTAAATTCTAATCATCTTCAACAACCATTCTCAACTTCCTTTGGGGAAAAAGATCCTATTCCCTCCATGAAGCATTTTCTATTCAATTAAATGTCACAATTAGCAGGGTAGGATAATTTCAGGCTGGCTGGCAAAGATTCAGTGCAGAGGCACAGAAACCTTCCCGCCCATCTCCTCAATTTAAAAACCAGTCTACCCTTGGCTTCAATTTTGTTTTGAAAAAATACACAATACACAAAAGTTGGCAAATACACAAAAACGAAATGAAACAAAAGCTAGGCACACACCATTCCTAAGAGGCTGCACCGTGGTTAACACAACTACAAATTGTTTGATCCTTCCAAATGTAACCCTGGCTTACGCACAGCCACAGATGCAACCAGGTTAAAAAACTTCACATAGAAGTTCAGTCGAATAGTTCCAGCTTGTCCAATTAGTTCTTCCTCGTTAATTATGTTTTTTTTTTCCTTCCCCCTGCTTCCCACCCGCCACCCCAGGGACTTTCTAATGAAATCATCGGTGACAAGACTGTTTTGCATGATGGAACAAGCGATGATTTTAAAGAAGAGCTTGGAGCAGCCGAAAATTACAAGGGCGAGTTTTTCCTGCTCCTGGGACATCCCTCCCTGTCAGGATCTATGCACCGATCACATGCGCATGTCACCAGAAGCCAAACGAGAGAGAGAGAGAGAGAGAGAGAGAGAGAGAGAGAGAGAGAGAGAGGGAGAGGGAGAGAGGGAGAGAAGGAAGACACTGGGCATGAGTAACCTCTAAGTTTTGTGATTGCATCAAAGAAGCTATTCATTAAATTCAAAGCACTACCCATTCTTCCTAAGACGGATGCTCCAAGCTCTTCTTGCCAACAATTGTTACAATTCTGTCCTGCCTTTCTCAACCTCAAAACTGCTCCAAATAAAATAAAAATAACACAGCGCACTCAAATCTAAATAAATAATTCCAACAAGATCCAATGATGAGACCCAAATTCAGGAAAGCGTTAGATGTAATCGAATCGTTTTGTGCGAGGTTAGGAGTTTGAGTTTCACTGGACTTTTTCCTATTGATAAACTTTTTCAAAGTATAACACTTTAACTCACCACATCAAAAGCAAATTATCGTTCTCCCCTATTTTTAAATAGATATTTTAAAATATCTAATTGTTTAGATATTTTAGAATAGCCTGAAAATTTAAAAATATCTAATTATTGAGATATTTCAGAATAGCCTGAAAAGTGAAAAAATATCCAATTATTGAGATATTTAAGAATAGCCTGAAAAGTGAAAAAAATTCCAATTATTGAAATATTTAAGAATAGACTGAAAAGTGAAAAAATATCTAATTATTGAAATATTTAAGAATAGCCTGAAAAGTGAAAAAATATCTAATAATTTAGATATTTTAGAATAGCCTGAAAAATGAAAAATACGTAATGATTTAGATATTTTAGAATAGCCCGGAAATTTAAAAATATCTAATTATTGAGATATTTAAGAATAGCCTGAAAAGTGAAAAAATATCTAATGATTGAAATATTTCAGAATAGCCTGAAAAGTGAAAAAATATTTTAGAATAGCCTGAAAAATGAAAAATATGTAATGATTTAGATATTTTAGAATAGCCTGAAAAGTGAAAAATATCTAACAATTTAGATATTTTAGAATAGCCTGAAAAGTGAAAAATACGTAATGATTTAGATATTTTAGAATAGCCTGAAAAGTGAAAAATATCTAACAATTTAGATATTTTAGAATAGCCTGAAAAGTGAAAAATACGTAATGATTTAGATATTTTAGAATAGCCTGAAAAGTGAAAAATACGTAATGATTTAGATATTTTAGAATAGCCTGAAAAGTGGAAAAATCTACTAAAAAATCAACAATCCCATTAGCGGAAAGAAAGGATTTCCAGAGAATTAGACCTTACATCCCATCTTTACTTCCCTGCAATGAAAACAACCCCCTATCACCTTCAATTTTATTTTAGTTTTTTGATTCAATGCCTCTTTCATTAATAAGAAAACTTTGCCGCTTCCATCCTGGAGCAATCAAACATTCCAGGCACGATAAATGCCACTTTGAGCTCCGTCCCAAAAGTCTGTCAATCTGGATCTCACAAACAACATTTGTTCTTTCTTTGTCTTTATTCTTTTTTTTTGGTATTTGTTCAATTCGATTCATAAGACGGCAGCAAGATCAGGCAGATGAAAGCAAGAGAACCTGGCAAGGAAATACTGTACTGTCGCCACCAAAGCTGGAAGGGAACAGAAAGCTGCAGCTCCAATTACTCACCTGTTCCTTCCTTGTCCGATGAAGCTTTCCAACAGCTCTCCTGCTGGAGCTACAATAGATATATATATATAGACAACAGGTATTGGGCAAAGTCTGCTTTTCGCCGGGCTCACATTCCTAAATAGCTGTCAAGGCACAGCCTACCTGCAGTTTAATAATCCCTTAGCTTCTCTTTTTTTTTCTTCCTTCCTTCCTTTCTTTTCCACCCCCGTGAAAAGCTAGCTGGCGTGAAGACTAATTTTAAAAAAGTCCACCCTTTTGGTCATTCGGCTGCCAAAGCATGCCTGAGTATTACAGTCATTTAGCGGTGACTTCTTTTAATTGGCCAGCCTGTTTATTATACCTCTCCGGCTCATTCGGGACAAAACAAAGCAGGGTGTTAAAATAGGGCTTGCCCCCGGAGAGAAAAGTAATGTTTCCGGAGAAGGCTTATCTTCCCGGGGATCTGTTGCTAAAGAAAGGAAAAGATTAGCCGAACTGCACATAAATATTAAATCTCATTAGCTTAAGAAGCCTTTTGGAAACAATGGGACAACCCTGTTTAATTATTTGGCAAGGGCAGATACTTTGCTCAGCCACCTTGTTAGGATCCGTTGACTTTTTTGGGAGGGGTATCTGCGCCTTTTTGAGGGGAGGGGGGACAAAACGAAGAGTGGATGGAACCAGTAAGGGAGCAGGTCAGGAAGCATGTTGGAAAAGGCGTGGATGCCTCCTGAGAAGGGCCCAAAGTGTCTTATAATTATGACATAATGATCTGTTGGGAGATCAGGAGGAGCTCAACTTTTAAGAGAGTAACAGAGTTGGAAGGGACCTTGCAGGTCTTCTAGTCCAACCCTCTGCTCGAGCAGGAGAACTGACACCATTTCAGACAAATGATTGTCCAGTATCTTCTTAAAAACCTCCACCTCCACCCACAACTTCTTGTTCCACTGGTTAATTGTCCTCACTGTTGGGAAGTTTCTCCTTAATTCCAGGTTGCTTCTCTTCTTGGTTAGTTTCCACCCATTGTTTCTTGTCCTGCCTTCAGGTGCTTTGGAGAACAGGTTGACTCCTTCTTCTTTGGGGCAGCCCCTCAAATATTGTAAACTGCTAACATGTGTCCCCCACCCCTTGTCCTTCTTTTCATTAAACTAGACAGACCCTAGAACAGGGAAGGTGAACCTATGGCATGCGTGCCACAGGTGGCACGCGGAGCCATTTGTCAGGGCACACAAGGCGCTGCCCTGTCAGCTGGCCAGCTGAGTTCACCCTTTTTAAAAGCCATTTTTCACCCTTCCCAGGCTCCAGAGGCTTTATAGGAGCCTGGGGAGGGCGAAAAGAGCCTTCCCCACTCCCGGAGGCCCTCCGGAGGCTTCATGAGCTTCCCTGAAGCTTCCGGAGCGCAAAAAAAACAGCCCTATGGGCAAATCGGAAGTTCGGGAACGAACTTCCGGTTTGCTCTTAGGTTCATTTTGACTGCTCCGGAGGCTTCAGGGAAGCGTCCTGAAGGTCCCTGAAGCCTCCGGAGGGCTTCCGGGGTGGGCGGGGGAGGCTGTTTCCGCCCTCCCCAGGCTCCTATAAAGCCTCTGGTGCCTGGGGAGGGTGAAAAGAGCATGCAAAAAAAGGGGGGTAGCACCTGTAGTGTGCGCATGCACACTAGGGGGGTCGTGCATTGCATTATGGGTGTGGCACACGACCCCCTTGCGCTCCCTCCACTTATGGCACACGAGCCAAAAAAGTTTCGCCATCGCTGCCCTAGAATAAACAAGTCAGTCCCAGAGGAGATCAACCCTGACTGCTCTTTGGAAAGCCAGATCCTGAAGAGGAAACTCAAAGACTTTGGCCACCTGAGGAGAAGGAAGAAGGACTCCCTGGAGAAGAGCCTCATGCTGGGAACAATGGAGGGCAAAAGAAGAGAAGGGGACGGCAGAGAAGGAGGGGGCTGGATGGAGTCACAGAGGAAGCAGCCGGCGTGAGCTTCAATGGACTCCAGAGGATGGGAGAGGACAGGAAGGCCTGGAGGAACGTGGTCCATGGGGGTCGCGATGGGTCGGACACAACAAGACATACCCAATTCCTGCAACTGTTCTTCATATGTTCTAGACCCCTAACCGTCTTTGTTGCTCTTCTCTGCACCCTTTCCAAAATCTCAACATCTGTTTTATATCATGGCGACCAAATCTGGATTTTCTACAGGTAGTCCTCAACTTTACGACCACAACTGAGCCCAAAATTGATGTGGCTAAGCGAGAAATTTCTTAAGTGAGTTTTGCCCCATTTTACGACTTTTCCCGTCATGGCTGTTAAGTGAATCCGTGCAGTTGTTAAATGAGTATCACGGTTGTTAAGTGGATCCGGCTCGACTTTGACTTTGCTTGTCAGAAGGATGCAAAAGGGGGTCGCGTGACAGGGCAACCGCCATAAAAATGAGTCCGTGGCCAAGGGTCCGTATTTTGATCACATGACGATGGGGAGCTTGCAAGCGTGAAAAACAGTGGCGAGTCACTTTTTCCGGTGGTGTCTTAACTTTCAACGGTCACTAAATGAACCGTTGTAAATCAGGAAAGGTGAAAACGGAAGTCTCTTCTTCTCCAGGGAAAATAAACAAATGTGTGTTTGCGTTTGTGCAGCCAGCCAGGTGCTGGATTAATGGCATTAAATGGGCACTGCCAACATTGTAATTAACTTTATTTATTTCGATTTTTTCCTCTCCACCCAAGCTCACAGGTCACAGGTAAATGGTCACACATGCACACCTTTTGCCTTCTTCTAGCTTCATAACAAGTCGATACGGTGGATTTAAGTTGAGAAAGAAAAATTTAGCTATGCCGGTTGAGCCTCTGAAGCAGCGATCACCAATGGGGGGTCCGCGAGAAAATGTTGGTCGGCAGAAAAATTATTAGTAATTTTTATATTGCACTAAATTGGGGTTTGCTTCAAACTCCTGTGGGGGGCTTTGGGGGAAGGCTGGAGGGAAGAGCTGCTGGTGGCGAAGAGCCGGAGGGCCTCGTTCCAGTGGGACTGCATCATGGCCTGGAACTGGCTGACCATCTCAGCCCGCTGAGCCTCCATGTGCCGGTACCGGCCTTGCATTCCCGCAGATCTTCCCTCTGCTTGGAAAGCCTATGCTCCTAGTCCTCAGTGAGGTGCTTCTGCTGAGCCTCCTTCTCGGTCAGATCCAATTTGAACTGAGCTGTTTTGCTAGCTCTTTCTCCTGGTGGCTGCTTAGCTCCAGCAACGGCTTCCTGTTGGGGCCCTGAGGAGCCCGGCCGGGGAGGCGAGGAGTGGCTGGGGGGGGGGGGTAAATAAAGGCTGGTGAGGTACCCCTTGACGTGAGTGACATCAAGTTGGCCATGCCTACCCAGTCACATGACCACCTAGCTACACCCACCCAGCCAGTCATTAGGCAGATCATATTAGCAGTCCGCGGGATTTAAAATTATGAATGTAGTGGTCCCTGAGGTCCGAAAGGTGGGTGACCCCTGCTCTGAAGGGCAGCTGACTTTCCCAGTTGGTTTCGAAATTGCAGCAGGATTGTTAGAAGGAAAATGCAATATTTTTTTTCTCCCCTAACTAAGGTAGTTTTGATTGGGAGCTCTCCAGAACAGGATATTTGGAATGCCACAATGCTTCTTTGGAGACTTACTAAAATACAATATCATGCAAAAGAAGAACATCTATCTATGCCACATTCCCAGATGTTCCCAGACATCTGACCAATTGATAAAGAAGGCTGAGAAAGCCACAAAAGGGGGGGGGGGCAACAATAGCCACCATACTAAAAAGCAGAGATATCCCCCTGCCAACAAAACTGTGTCTAACCAAGGCTGTGGTTTTCCCACTTGCAATGTTTGGCTGTGAAGGTTGGACCACAAGGAAGGCTGAGCGCCAAAGAATGGAGGCCTTTGAACTCTGGTGGCTGGAGAAGAAGACTCCTGCATTGAGTCCCTTGGACTGCAAGGCCATCCAACCGGTCAGTCCTAGAGGAGATCAACCCTGGCTGCTCTTTGGAAGGCCAGATCCTGAAGAGGAAGCTCAAAGACTTTGGCCACCTGATGAGAAGGAAGGACTCACTGGAGAAGAGCCTCATGTTGGGAACGCTTGAGGGCAAAAGAAGAAGAGGACGGCAGAGAAGGAGGGGGCTGGATGGAGTCACAGAGGAAGCAGTCGGCCTGAGCTTCAATGGACTCCAGAGGATGGCAGAGGACAGGAAGGCCTGGGGGAACGTGGTCCTTGGGGTCACGATGGGTCAGACACAACTTCACAAGTAACAACAAATACTATATAGGACATTCCAGCATTTCAACCAGAAATTACAAATCCTTCGATAGGTTTACTCAGCACTGGATGGCAGCACTCAAAGCAGCAGTGCGTTTTATAAGACATTCAGAAAAAAGCAAGAAAATATAAATGAAAAATTGCAAAATGTTAACCTTGGGAAAGCTGGCACAGCTTCGCAACTAACAACAACAAGCTACCAATTAGCCATCTTGTATTGGGGGCGGCGGGGAGGGGGGGCAGAGAAACTCCATGAGGTTTTTGGGGGGGGCGGGGGGGCTAACTTCTTGAATGCCAATTGTTCCGAGCTGGAGAACAGAACAAGGACATTGTGAAATTTTGAAATTCCCACACCAGTAAGTCCATCTTGACTTGATTCATTATATGTGTAAGATTTGGCACACACTTACCAAGACATTGGCATCTGTCCCAGGTGAAATTCCCTGATTGCAACCTGATCTCCAAGAGGATCAGACCAACTCAATTTGAAGTTGGGAAAAAAAAAACAGGAATCAATATTTCACATTTGACACAGGTAGTCCTCAGTTTTCAACCACAATTGAGTGCCAAAACTTATGTGGCTCAGTGAGAAATTTGTTAAGGGAGTTTTGCTCCATTTTAACAGTTTTCTGGCCACAGTTCTTTTTTTTTTTTTTCAAAAAGTTTTATTGGTTTTTTTAAAACATTTATGCGGAAAAGGGTAAGTGGAATGGTTACAAATTTTGGCAGTTGCAAGTGTGGCAGACGCCCCCTCCCTCCAAACTCCTAGGTTACATCTAAATATCAAACCTTAATACATAATCATAAAAAATCAGCATATTAATTCTAGAAAAAATAATTTTCAATCAGGTTATATAGTTATAATATATAGTCTAGTTATGAATTCATTATTACTTTCGGTCTGTTTATAACATTGTGGTTTTCTTATTTATTTTTGTGATCTGAGCTTTCTTGGTGTTGCCCCTTCACCCCCCGCTGGCAGAGCTCCGGCCCCTCCCGTGTCCTGCGTGACCGTTGTAGTGTCTTCTGTTTTTTCTAGGTTCGCTTTATTTTTTTCCATAAAGGCCTGTGCCTCTATGGGTGTGTTGATTCTGATTCTTGTCTCCTCCCAGAATATCAGCATACCTTCAGGCATCAACCATCTAAACCACACCCCCTTCTGGTATAATTTATTCGCCAATTGCGAATAGCTTTTCCTTTTTTCCCTAATTTTTTTGGGAATCTGCTTCAGAATGGTTATCTCCCTGTCGTGGTATGTCAGTGTTTGCCCCCTTTGTACACCCAGAATTTCATCTCTTGTGGTTTTCCTAAGGAATTTAATATGAACCTCCCTGGGTACATTATGTGTTCTGGCATATGCTGAATTCACTCTATAGGCTAGGTCTATCTCCCATTCCATCTGCTGTTTATCTTTGTGTATGTATTCAGCTAAAATATTAGTCATAATGTCCCTTATATTTTCCCCATCTGCTTCTATTACATTTTGAAATCTAAGATAAAAGGACATTCTCTCAAACTCTGTTTTCATTTGTTGGATGTCAAGTTCTTTGTTCCCCTTCTGTAAAGCCTCTACCCCCCCTTTCGCCTCCGCCACCCCACCCTCCACAAGGTCCAGTCTCTGTGAGTTCTTAAAGATTTGGGCTTGATTCTCTTTAATTTCATCTTTCATTTCCCTTAACTGTTTCTTAATTTCCTCCTGGCCCTGTAAAATTTGTTGAAGCATTTGTTGAAAGTCTATCTCTGTAGTCTTGGGTTGCATCAGTTCTGTTATCTTTGGCTGTGTAGCTGGACTAGATGTTGCAGACGTTGGGGCAGAAGTAGCAAAGCCAGGCTTTCCAGGAGGTGGTCTTTTTGGAGACATGGTTTATGAAGCAAGGAGATCAGTCAGAGTAGAAACTGGGCAGCTGGAGAAGTAGAGCAGGCAGGCGAATTCAGAAGGCAGAGGATCCAAACAGGTGGGAGTTTCTTTAGTCACTCTAGCGATAGATGAAAGTTTTTTCTCCAAAGAGTTCAGAAAATAACAATCCACAAGAGATTCCTCTGGGTGACTGGGAGACAAAGACCGGAAGCCTGAATTTTAAAGGTGGAGTCAGGTTTCACAGTTCATGAAGACAACGGAAGTGTCTGGCCACAGTTCTTAAGTGAATCATTCACTGATAAATATTAGTCAATATATATAATAAGGTAGATCCGTAGATGGGAATGTGAAAGTAGACAATTTAATAATATTAATTTTGAATGTAATCTAATGTTGGGAATTTAAAATGTTAATGATTGGGGAAGGGGAATTTGCGGGATATTTTTTGGGAAGAAAAAATAGGGTAAACAACTGGAAAAACTAAAAAAAAAAGAAGAAATAAAAGGTGTACAGTGATGTTAACTATGTGTAAAAATTGAATAAGAAATGATAAAGAATTATGTAAAGAGAATAATAGTGTTGAAGTGGGAATAGCAAAGATACTGTGATAAGCGATTAATTTGTTAAGATGAATTAACAGTAATTCATTGAAGACAAAAAAAATATGTTTAGCGATGATATGTAAGACTAACTGAATGGATGGGAAAAGACAAAGGATTATATAAAAGAGATGAATATTGATAAAAGTGGGAAGAACATGGGGCTGCCCCTGAGATGCACTCGAAGGCTGCAGCTAGTTCAGAATGCGGCCGCGCGGGTTGTTGCGGGAGTCTCTAGGTACTCCCACGTAACACCTCTCCTGCGCGGGCTACACTGGCTACCTGTGGCTTTTCGGGTGCGTTTCAAGGTATTGGTTATCATCTTTAAAGCGCTCCATGGCACAGGACCAAGGTACCTGCGGGATCGTATCCTGCCCCATACATCCCTTCGACCGATCCGCTCTCACAAGGAGGGGCTTCTCCGGGTGCCATCCATGAGGCAGTGCCAGCGGGCGACGTCCAGGAGTAGGGCCTTCTCTGTGATGGGCCCGACCCTCTGGAATGACCTCCCCCGTGACATCAGAACAACCACTGATCTCCGCTCCTTCCGTAAGCTGCTCAAGACCCACCTGTTTGGTTTAGCGGGCCTGGCCTAACCCCGATCTAGTCCCTCAATTCTGTACTTTTAAATTTTTGGGGTTGTTTTAAGCTAATTTTTAACTTTTATTACCCTGTACAGCCTTATTGTTTAATGGGTTTTTAAGTGTATCTATTTTATTTTAGGTTTTAATGTGGTGTCTGTACACCGCCCCGAGTCCCTTCGGGGAGAGGGGGTGGTCTATAAATTCAATAAAATAAATAAATAAATAAATAAGATTAGAATACAAGGAAACCATGGTTATAAACGTTAAGTGCATACATAAAGCATGTATGTTGGAAAAAAGAAAAAATTTGCAATAAAATTTGTAAAAAAAAATCATTGCAGCTGTTAAGTGAGTAACACTTAACACGACCGTCATAAATATGAGTCAGTTGTCAACCCTCCGAAATGTTAAGCCTGAAAACGGTCCTGTCACTTTTTACAGTGATGTTGTAACTTTGAATGGTCATAAATGAGATGTCGTAAATCAAGGACGGTGTGAAAGTGCCCAGAGTCAGTGAGAGCGAAGTGGGCAGCCATATAAATACAGATAAAGATTAACAGAGTTGGAAGGGATCTTGTAGGTCATCTAGTCCAACCCCCCTCCCAAGCAGGAGACCCTACACCATCTCTGACAGAGGGCAGTCCAGTCTCTTCTTGAAAGCCTCTAATGATGAAGCTCCCACAACTTCCGAAGGCAACTTCGGTTCCATGGGTTGATTGTTCTGTGTCAGGAAATTCCTCCTTATTCCCAGGTTGAATCTCTCCTTGATCAGTTTCCATCCATTATTCCTCGTCTGGCCTTCAGGTGCTTGGGAGAATAGCTTCACCCCTTCCTCTCTTTGGCAGCCCCTCAAATATTGAAAGATGCTCTCCTGTCTCCCCTGGTCCTTCTCTTCCCTAGACTAGCCAGGCCCGGTTCCTGCAACTGTTCTGTATATATGTTTTATCCTCCAGTCTCTTCATCGATCCTGGTTGCTCTTCTCTGCACTCTTTCTAGAGTCTCAACATCTTTTTTATAGTGTGGTGACCAAAACTGGATGCAGGATTCTAGGTGTGACCTTACTAAGGCGTTATAGAGTGTTATTAAGACCTTCCTTGATCTTGATTGTAGCCTTCTGTTAATGCAGCTTAGGATTGCATTGGCTTTTTTGGCCGCCGCTGCACACAACTGGCTCATATTTAGCAAAACAGTTATTAAGCAAAAGCACCATTTCCTCCCCTGTCAAATGCCTTCTTTGCAGCTTAAGCTGGTAAAGAAATCAAGAATTGGGGCGGATTAAGCATCAGTCAAACATCCTTGGACAACACAGGTGCCGAACAAGCAGGTTCTGGACCGGGTAGCATCGGACGTGTCACCAGAAGGCAGAAATCACAAAATTACGTCTCACTTGTTTTTAACCCTGTCACGTGGGGGAGTTCACTAGAGAAAGAAATTGTGTTTGGAAGATGCAGCGGTAAAAGGAAACCAGGGCATCAAAGAACATGGTGGCTGACATCGACCGAAGCATAGAACCATGATAGCGAATCTATGGCATGCATGCCACAGGTGGCACACGGAGCCATTTCTGAAGGCATGTGAGGCGTTGCCCTGTCAGCTCCAGCGCACACACGCATGATGGCCAGCTGAGTTTCGGCCTTTTTTCAGCCTCCGGAGGGCGAAAAACTGCCCAACGCGCAAACCGGAAGTTCGGGAACGGACTTTTGCTTTGCACGTTGGGCTGTTTTTTGCCCTCCGGAGGCTTTACCAAAGGAGGCTTTCAACCCAGGGTTCAAAGAAGCGTATACACTTCTCTCCAGTTTTCTTCTGATTCCTGTAAAGAGATATTATCGCTACGCTTCTACACCCATTCACCTTAGTTTAGCAGTATCCAATGACCACCTGAGAATTAAGAATTGTTAGGCAAGCCGAACGGCCTTTAAAATATATATATATATATTGTTCCATGTTATTGATGGGCTTCTGCATTCTTAGAAATGAGATGCGGTTACAGTAGCTTGACAGATTCCCGATCTAGAATTTTATATGCTTGGCACCTAATAAATAAAACATTGTTCTGAATTTGGCTTTGCTAAAGGAATCAATCCAGCTATTGAAGTATTATTAAGTGGGACGCAGAGAGGAAGGGAGGAGATCTGTTAAATGTAAGCCCTATTAGCAGAAAAGTTCTTGATTTTAGGGTGTCCCAGAAGAGCCTTGTAGTTGCGTTTCCACTTCTAGCAGAAAAGGGAGTCTTTATTTTATTTATGAGATAAATAAATAAGCTATGTACATTACAGAGGGGGGGGGTCAAGCTATTTCCCAAAACACCCGAAGGCCAGACAAGGAATAATCAATGGAAACTGACCAAGGAGAGATTCAACCTGGAAATAAGAAGAAATTTTCTGATTGATTGTTGTTGAGAACAATCAACCCATGGAACAGAAGTTGACTTTGGAAGTTGTGAGAGCTTCATCCCTGGAGGCTTTCAAGAAGAGACTGAACATCTGTCAGAAACAGTGTAGGGTCTCCTGCTTGGGTGGGGGGGTTGGACTAGATGACCCACATGGTCCCTTCCAACTCTGTTATTCTGTTATTATTCTGTTATTCAGAAGTTGTGGGAGCTTCATCATTGGACGCTTTCAAGAAGAGACTGGACTGTCATCTGTCAGAAATGGTGTGAGGTCTTCTGCTTGGGCAGGGGGGTTGGACTAGGTGACCTCCAAGGTCCCTTCCAACTCTGTTAATCTAATCTAATCTCAGGTGCCTTCCAAGGGCATCAGCCGAACAGCCAAGTATCCAATGATTCAGAAAGGTGGAAGGAAGAAACCTAGAATATAAACCCAAGACCATAAATCCATATGTACCAGCTTTAGCTTCCATGGAACACAATGGTAAACTTCTCTTATTTCTTTCCTGTCTGCAATAAAGAGACTAACTCAAGACATCTCATACCTGTGATGCCATGGAAACCCAATAATGATCTGAATAAGGAGTTAAGAATCTGGAGCTACAAGGTTTGTCAGCTAAGGGGGATGAGAAGCTAGACACTTGAGGTAGTCATTCTTTCAACATTTTTATGGCTTAAGAAGGCTCCTTGGGAGCTTAGCAAGGCCCAGTCGAGCGTGGGCTTATATCAAATATCCAAGGATTTTATTTGCGTGTGTCATTGTCCAGAGAAGGTAAGACAGTTCAGAAGATGTTCTCGTGAGCTCTTCCTAAAGAATCACGTGGGATCATTTGGGTTCCATGAAAAATCAATCAATCACCAGCTAGACATTTTAGGCAGGAGAAATATCTCCAACCTGGTTTATAGTAGTCCTCGGCTTACAACTGATCAAGGAGAGAAGTAATCAAGAACTAAGGAGAAACTTCCTGACAGTGAGAAGAATTAAGGAACAACTTGCCTCCAGAAGTTGTGAATGCTGCAACACTGGAGGTTTTTAAGAAGATGTGTTTTCCCCAGACAAAATGGGGAAATCGGAGACAGGAAGGGAACAGACAAGTAAC
This sequence comes from Natrix helvetica, assembly GCF_964273705.1. Lineage (NCBI taxonomy): Eukaryota > Metazoa > Chordata > Lepidosauria > Squamata > Natricidae > Natrix > Natrix helvetica. The sequence goes on from NC_138558.1 coordinate 75,804,314, forward strand.
ATAAATGAACAAGAAACAAATAAAGTAGAAATGGAAAATGAAACTCAATGGGGTAAGATTGGAGAAAGCTATAGAGACACAAAGGGAGCAGAGAAGAAAAAGGGAAAACGATATCAGAAAAAAGAAATTAGACAAAAATAAAGGGAGAAATAACGGGAGATGGGAAAGAGAAAGTTGAGGGACAGATATCCAAGCAATTTATCGGAAAGTGAGAGGAAAAATGCAGAAGAAAAGATATAAGATGCACAAAAAGAAGAAAAAGAGAAAAGAATAATCTAGGAATAGGAGGGTAGTAGAATGATACGATCTTGTAGAATGAAATGAAATATTGTAATCAAAGTAATAATAGGTTTTCATTAAGATTTGTGGGAATTTTAAAAGGGTTAAATAATTATGTTAAATGCTGAGTGTATAAAATGTGAAGCGGAAGACCTAAGTTGTTAGTGGAAAAGAGATGAAAAAGAAATGTGATTTATTTTTAAAGAGAAGGGGAAATTATGCATGTTAAAAAGTAGACATTGGAAAACGTGAGAAGAAAAGTAATACGGCTAAGATTGGAAAATGAAAATACCTATATATGTAAAATGAATTATATATTTTTTCTGGGAATGTTAAAAGGGGAAGCTGAAAAACACTCTGTTCATGAAAGAATCTTTTATTATGTAACAAAAATAAAATAAAAAATACTATATATATATATATATATATATATATATATATATATATATATATATATATATATATATATATATATATACATACATACATACATACATACATACATACATACATACATACATACATACATATATATATATATATATATATATAAAGATGTTGGATAACCATTTGTCTGAAGTGGTGTAGGGTCTCCTGCCTGAGCAGGGGGTTGGACTAGAAGACCTCCAAGTTCCCTTCCAAGTGGCAATCACATGACCAGGTTGATTGGGGCAGCACTGAAGCACCCCAACTTTCTCCAAATTTTAATCTCACGGGAGTCCTGGATTTTGGATCCATTTTGTAAGTTGGCCAGTTCAAGATACGTTGATTCCAAAGCTGTGGTTCTATTATGTACTGCTATGCCCAACTGAAGGTTACAAAAACACCAAATCGAACCAATATAGCCAAATAAGAGAATTGGAAGGGACCTTGGAGGTCTTCTAGTCCAACCCTCTGCTCAGGCAGGAAACCATTTCAGACAAATGGTTGTCCAAACTCTTCTTTAAAAGCTCCAGTGTTGGATCGCCTCAACTTCTGGAGGCAACCTGTTCCACTGGTTAATTGCTCTAACAAACACCAGTCTTGACAGCATAGAGATCTGAAAATGATAGCTGGTCACCAGTTTTGTAACTCTTTCTCAACCCTCAAATAAATGATGAGAGGAGGTGCTAAGAAACATGGCTAGTCTAGTGAAGAGAAGGACCAGGGGAGACAGGATAGCAGTCTTCCAATATTTGAGGGGCTGCCACAGAGAGGAGGAAGGGGGTCAAGCTATTCTCCAAGGCACCAGACGAGGAATAATGGATGGAAACTGATCAAGGAGAGATTCAACCTAGAAATAAGGAGAAACTTTCCATCAGTGAGAAGAATCAACCCATGGAACAGAAGTTGCCTTCAGAAGCGGTGGGAGCTTCATCACTGGAACTTTTCAAGAAGAGACTGGACTGCCATTTGTCCAGAAAAGGTATAGGGTCTCCTGCTTGGGCTGGGGGTTAGACTAAATAACCTTCAAGGTCCCTTCCAACTCTGTTAATCTATATCGATCTGAAACACGCTTGTTTCCCTAACGCTACTCTATTTTTGCCAATATTATTCATTCTGTAAATACGAGTATTGGCCTTGGACCAGGAGATGGTTTTTCTGACCAATCAGAAAATCTAAAATTTGAAGCTAAAAGTCTTCTAAGAAAATTCTGCAAGGATCCAGCTGACAGGTGCAAAGAAATTGAGACCACACATTAACTTCAAGTTAAGATGATTGTTTTGATCTTGCCAATATATAGAAGAGATACACAGAGGCCTTTTTAAGGTCAATCTGTAGTCCATGGATATAGCCAATCCATAGATAATTCTCGACTTACGACCACAATTGAGCCCAACATTTCTGCCGTTAAGTGACACATGTGCTAAGTGAGTTTTGTCCCATTTTATGAGCTTTCTTTATATATATATTTCTGTCCTTTCTGTCCTTCGGCTCATTACAGAAGACCATCTAGGCAGAAAACCATATTTTTATTTTTAATGTTGTCTTTGCTATGTTTGTGTTGTATTTGTGCTGATAAATAAATAAAGGGAGACTAGTATAGATCTATTTCAAGCTATTTAGCTCTCATCAGCTAGCCATACCCTTACAACACAAATATAACACAAATATAACAAAGGCAACATTAAAAATATGCTTTTCTGCCTGGATGGTCTCCTGCAGTGAGCCGAAAGACAGAAAGGGGGAGCAGTGAGTTCCCTCCCATATTTGGGCATACCAGGGGTTGTAACACAAATACATACATATATGTATATATGTATGTATGTATGTATGTGTGTGTGTGTGTGTGTGTGTGTGTTGTATTTGTGCTGATAAATAAATAAAGGGAGACTAGTATAGATCTATTTCAAGCTATTTAGCTCTCATCAGCTAGCCAAACCCTTACTGGGGTTTGAACATCTGCCTAATATGTAATACAGCCCAGGTTCAAATCCCAGTAAGGGTATGGCTAGCTGATGAGAGCTAAATAGCTTGAAATTGATCCATACTAGTCTCCCTTTATTTAGTTATCAGCACAAATACAACACACACACACGCACACAATATTTATATATAAAGTGTGTTATTTGTTTTCAATTTTAAAAATATAAACATTCCATCTTTCCATAAGCAGTGTGTCATCTGGGTACAAATATTTCTGTGCAACTTTCTTCCCTAAATTGTAATACACTGAATATTTAGAACCTTATAAAACTCTTATATTTCCTTCTTTACATATCTTCTAATAAAAATACAATAATAACCTTAAGCATCATTATTTTCATAACATTGGTATATTTCATAATATTTCATAATATTTCATAATATTGTCATTTAACTCTTATTTTACGAGCTTTCTTGCCACACTTGTTAAGTGAATCACGGCGGTTGATAAGTGAGTATCCCAGTTGTTAAATGAGTCTGGTTTCCCACTTGAGTTTGCTTATCGGGGGGTCGCAAAAGCGGATCACAGGACTGTGGGAACACAGCGGTCGTAAGTATGAACCATTTGCCAAGCGTTTGAATTTGGGTCATGCAACCATAGGGATTCTGCGAAGGTCGTAACTGTGAAAAGCGGTCATGAGCTACATTTTTCAGAGCCGTCGTAACTTTGAATGGTCATTAAACGAACTGTTGTAAGTCAGGGACTACTGGTACTGCCATCGCTTTCTCGCACATGTTTGCAATAGTCCTCCAGGTCTTTTTCACCACAAAGATCTAACACACCCAAAACCTGATCAGTCTGGTATTCTGGTTTATGACCTTCAAATGCGACAAACAGACAAACATTCGTGATTGTTTGTCTGTTTATTGGACTTTCTTCTTCTGTTATTCGTGCTTACTAAAGCAGGGGTCTCCAACCTTTCTGACCTCAGGAACCACTAAATTCATAACTTTAAATCCCGCGGATCACTAATAAGAGTTGCTAATGACCGGCTGGGTGGGCGTGGCTAGGTGGTCATGTGACTGGGTAGGCATGGCCAACTTGATGTCACTCACGTCAAGGGATACCTTGCCAGCCTCTATTCGCCCCTCCCCTCCCAGCCACTCCTCGCCTCTCCGTCCAGGCTCCTTAGGGCCCCAATAGGAAGCTGTGGCTGGAGCTAAGCAGCCACCAGGAGAAAGAGCTGGCAAAACAGCTCAGTTCAAATTAGATCTGACCGAGAAGGAGACTCAGCAGAAGCCCCTCACTGAGGACTAGGAGCATAGGCTTTCCAAGCAGAGGGAAGACCTGCGTGAGTGCAAGGCCAGGTACCGGCGCCTGGAGGCTCATTGGGCTGAGATGCTCAGCCAGTTCCAGGCCGTGATGCAGTCCCACTGGAACGAGGCCCTCCAGATCTTCACCACCAGCAGCGCTTCCCTCCAGCCTTCGCCCAAAGCCCCCCACCAGGAGGCTGAAGCAGACCCCAAGTCAGAATTTCTGGCCCCCTCCAGCCCACACAAAAAGTCCCCGAAGGGGGAGACTCTCTGCAGCAATGCACGAGCGTTCATTGCACATATCCCTCCCATGGGCCGTAGTTTGAGGACCCCTGGTTGAGTGCAAATAATTTTTCTGCAGACCACCAACATGTTCTCGTGGGCCACCAGTGGTCCACGGACCACCGGTTGGTGACCGCTATCCTAAAGAGTATCAGTCAAGTTACTTACTACACCTGACATGCAGTTATCAATTCCTCTTAACTTCAAGCACTAGAATTCCCACAAAGCATTCCAGACGTTTTTCAGCATTGCTGCAGACGTGGAAAACATCATCAGCAAAATAAACATGATTAAGATACTTTCCAAAAAAGCCTGACTTTTGTTCCTACTTTGGATTCATTTGCAGCTGTTGGAATGGTTCTTCTAAGCTTGCTGATAATACATTTGGTGTGATTAGATATTGTAAGCATGCACATTGCAATACGGAGTCCTGGAAAACATGATTATTGCCTCGAACTAAATGATGCGCCTCATGGGAACAGGTCACCGAAGCAGGTATGATATTATGTAAAAGGAAGCGTGTTGGCTCACACTTAGGAATGTAAGCTTCACCTATCTATTAGCAGGATCTGAACAGACAGTCATGAATCAGGAAGGAAAACCTGAAGTGACACCTTAATGAAAATTGCAGCCTCCTGTACGCTGGCAATAAAAATGGCAACACTCCCATTCCTGGATGCGTGAAAAAGTAAAAAATAGTGGAGTCATGGAAGGTTAAAAGTTAGTCCTTAAGCAGAAGGTCTGCTAACAGCCAACCAATGGAACAGAAGTTGCCCTCAGGAATTGTGGGAGCTTCGTCACTTGAGACTTTCAAGAAGAGACCGGACTGCCATTTGTCAGAAATGGTGGAGGGTCTCCTGCTTGAGCGGGGGGTTGGACTAGGTGACCTATAAGGTCCCTTCCAACTCTACTGGACAGCAACAGAAGTTACCTGTTGGCCTTCAGTCCAAGCTCTTGAGCTTATAGACAGTGGTGGGATTTAATTTTTTTTACTACCAGTTCTATTGGCGTGGATTGGTGGGCATGGCTTGGTGGGCATGGCTTGGTGGGAGTGGCAGGGGAAGGTTACTGAAAAAAACCCATTTCCTCCCGATCAGCTGGGGAGGCAGAGAATAGATGAGGGCGGGGCCAGCCAGAGGTGGCATTTACCGGTTCTCTGAACTACTCAAAATTTCCACTACCAGTTCTCCAGAACTGGTCAGAACCTGCTGAAACAGAGGCATAGAATCAAAATCACATGAAGTATCAGAACCGTGATTTTATAAAGCCTTAGCAAGGCCACACCTAGAATCCTGCATCCAATTTTGGTCACCACATTACAAAAAAGATGTTGAGACTTTGGAAAAGGTGCAGAGAAGAGCAACAGAGATTCTCAAAGATCTGAAGACTAAAACGTATGAAGAACACAGGAAGTCAGTATGTCTAGTTTGGAGAAAAGAAGGACCAAGGGATGACATGATAGCAGTTTTGCAGCATTTGAGGGGCTGCCACAAAGGAGAGGGGGTCAACTTATTTTCCAAAGCACCAGAAGAGAAGAGAAGAAGCAATGAATGGAAACCAGAGAGAAGCAACCTGAAATTAAGGTGGAACTTCCTAACAATGAGGACAATTAACCAATGGAACAGAAGTTGCCTTCAGAAGTTGTGAGTGCTTCATCACTGGAAGTTTTTAAGAAGAGACTGGAGAGCCACCTGTTTGAAATGGTCTGAGCAGGGGGGGGTTGGACTAAAAGACCTCCAAGGTCCCCTCCAACTCTGTTACACATTATTCTGTATCATCACCATCAAACATCATTTGTCATTTTTGGGAAACACAACCAGAGGAAGGTAGTTGAGAAGCTGAGAAGGAGTCTCCAACTGTCTTCACGAAGGAGAAGAAAATGTGACGAACACAAGGGTCTCCTGCTTGAGCAAGGGGATGGGCTAGGAGATCTCCGAGGTCCCTTCCAGCTCTATTCTGACTTCTTAATTAAAGTGCATTTCATCAAAAGAGCAACTCAATATCCCTGCCTTGAGGGGGCTCCATAAGGCAAGAGTCTGTCATCTGCAAGCATGACTACAAAGCCACCTCAATTACTGGTAGCCATCAAGATTGAGGGCAGGAAGGCAAGGATGGGCATGGGGAGGGTGAATTCACTCTGGGCAAGACAAGGAATATTGTAATAGGAGTGATGGCAGCTGTACGGTGAGGAAAACCAGAAGTAGTCAAAAACAGATCACGCCAGACAAATCTTACTGCAACCTTCGACAAAGGGACAAAATTAGCGGAGAAGAGAAATGTTGTGGATGTAATTTACTTGGACTTCAGTAAGGCATTTGATAAGGTAGACTATAACCTACTACTAGATAAAGTAGAAGAATGTGGGTTGGACAGCATCACCACCAGATGGATTCGTAACTGGCTGACCAACCGCACTCAACGTGTAGTCCTCAATGGAACTGCATCTACATGGAGGGAAGTATGCAGTGGAGTACCCCAAGGCTCTGTTTTGGGCCCAGTACTCTTCAACATCTTCATCAATGATTTGGATGAGGGGATAGCAGAGGTTGGTTCCGGCAGTCACTTCTGCCAATTTGCTTGTGGTCGCACCATGTGCACTGTGCACTCATGTGCAGTGCAATAAAAATTGCTCTGTGAATATGCAGAAGCAAAAAACAAGATGGTGAAGGTGCCGCCTGGGGAACTTGTTTGGGGGTGTGGCAGGCCTGGGTCACTGCCGGTTCCAGCCACCCAGGCCGCCAAACCACTACCTGTTCAGCCGAACTGGTCCAAACTCGTAAGAACCCACCACTATGTGATAGATGGGGAATTCATCAAATTTGCAGACGACACCAAGCTGGCAGGAATCGCCAACAGAAGACAGGCTCAAGATGCAAAAGGATCTTGATAGACTTCAACATTGGGCGCTATCTAACAAAATGAAATTCAATGGTGAAAAGAGTCAGGTTCTACATTGAGGCAAGAAAAATCAAATGCGCAGGTACAGTATATGTGGTACCTTGCACAATGGTAGTAATTGTGGGAGGAATCTTAGTGTCCTTATAGACAACCACTTGAGTGTGAGCCAGCAGTGTGCAGCAGCTGCCAAAAAAGCCAACACAGTTCTAGGCAACAGAAACAGAGGGAGAGAATCAAGATCACGTGAAGGGTTAATACCACTTTATAAGGCCTTGGTAAGGCCACACTTGGAATACGGCATTCAGTTTTGGTTGCCACAATGTAAAAAAGATGTGGAGACTCTGGAAAGAGTCCAGAGAAGAGCAACAAAGATGATTAGGGGAATGGAGGCTAAAACATATGAAGAACGGTTGCAGGAACTGGGTATGTCTAGTTTAATGAAAAGAAGGACCAGAGGAGACATGATAGCACTGTTCCAATATCTCAGGGGTTGAGACAAAGAAGAGGGAGTCAAACTATTCTCCAAGGCACCTGAGGGTAGAACAAGAAGCAATGGGTGGAAACTAATCAAGGAGAGAAGCAACTTAGAATTAAGGAGAAATTTCCTGACAGTGGAAACAATTAATCAGTGGAAGGGAATAATTCTTCAGAAGTTGTGAATTCTCCAACACTGGAAGTTTTTAAGAAGATGTTGGATAATCATTTGTCTGAAATGGTATAGGGTTTCCTGTCTAGGCAGTGGGTTGGACTAGAAGACCTCCAAGGTCCCTTCCAACTCTGTTATTCTATTCTATTCTAATCGAGGAGAGAAGCAACCTAGAAGAAAGGAGGAATTTCCTGACAGCCAAAACAATTAACCAAGCAATAGGAAGATTAAAAAATTCAGTAGTTTGAACAGCTGGCTGACTGTGTGACGAACCAAAATAATAATAATATTTGCATTAGTTTTTAAATAGGGAGAAAGAGCCCAAGTATTCATTCAGATTAAAATTCCCATTGAGTGATTGTGAAACCACCAAAAACTCACCTATAACTTGCCACGGAGTTTCAATCCTGTCTACTATGATTACACATAATTGCTAAAAGCCTTAGGATAAACCACTTGATGCTTTTAAATGCCCAAGTACAACGTTTTAGAAGCCGGATAACCCACTCAGAGTATGCCTCAGATTTGTTTTTACAATTTTTTCCCCTAGACCATTAAAATCAGGCAGGTTCTGATTTGTAAAAATAATAACTTACTTCTAACCGCGTGCAAAATACAACAGGAATTCCAAACGAACTGAGTAATTACTTAATGGAATAATGAACCACCACCCCCAAAATTGTACAAAATTCAGAATCTGAATGATTATAAGGTAAAGGTAAAGGTTCCCCTCGCACATGTGTGCTAGTCGTTCCCGACTCTAGGGGGCACTGCTCATCTCTGTTTCAAAGCCAAGAGCTGTCCGAAGACGTCTCCGTGGTCATGTGGCTGGCATGACTCAATGCCGAAGATGAACGGAACGCTGTTACCTTCCCACCAAAGGTGGTTCCTATTTTTCTACTTGCATTTTTACATGCTTTCGAACTGCTAGGTTGGCGGAAGCTGGGACAAGTCACGGGAGCTCACGCAATTACATGGTGCTAGGGATTCGAACCGCTAAATTGCCAGCCTTCTGATCGACAAACTCAGTGTCTTAGCCACTGAGCCACTGCGTCTCTCCTGAATAATTATAATATCCTTATAAATTAAGTATATAGATATAGAACAAACAAGAGCAAAGGGCTAATTACAATTAATGTTTAACACAGCTTTAAAAAGCGCAATTAATTTCATTTTATCTCAAGAAAAGGGTTCCATTTCAGAAACTACAAATAAATTTCTCGCTTACGTTGATTATGATTTTATTATAACCTCAAGGCAATTGATGTTACCCATAAATTTTACAGAAAATCATCAAAATGGGTTGTTAATCAAAATAGATTGCGTTGAATTGTTTGGGAGCCACAAGATATAATAAATCCCTGAACCAATTTTAATAAATAAAAAAATCCTCATCTGGATTAAGATTATTACCATTATTTCTTCTGTAATCCTTTTTTATCTATATAGTGGCAAAAATGCTAACTCTCGCCAACTATGTTTAAAGCAAAGAATTTGCTAGGAATTCTTAAGTTATCTCTTAAATTACATTGCTAGAAGAGAAATGTACGCACACTTCCAAAAGAGTCATGGAACGTTTGAAAGGATATGGAGAAAATCCTATGAAGAAGATAAACATATGGAGGAGGAGGAGGAGGAGGAGGAGGAGGAGGAGGAGGAGGAGGAGGAGGAGGAGGAGGAGGAAGAAGAAGAAGAAGAAGAAGAAGAAGAAGAAGAAGAAGAAGAAGAAGAAGAAGAAGAAGAAGAAGAAGAAATTGGAGGAGGAGGAGGAGGAGAAGGAGAAGAAAAAGAAATTGGAGGAGAAGGAGGAGGAGGAGGAGGAGAAGGAATTGGAGGAGAAGGAGGAAGAGAAGGAGAAGAAAAAGAAATTGGAGGACAAGGAGGAGGAGAAATTGGAGGAGGAGGAAAGAGGAGGTGGTTTAAAAATGAAGAACCATCTTAATAAGATATGCATAAATAAATTCTCAGAAGAACAAATGTTATTTTAATACATTGAGGGTGGAGTCAAAATGTGTATTGAGAAGGCCAAAGCAGGAGAAGGCCTTGGAATAGATAATCATTTTGTCCTACATAACTGCCATTGGTAAACAAACCCAATTTACATGGCAAGAATCCCACATGTTTTACATAAATCTAATAAAAACTTAGATCTTAGATAGTGTCATAAATGGTAAACAAACCCAATATTTATGGTAAGAATCTCACGTCCCACATAAACATAATATAAAGTTAGATCTTGTGGTTTTATAGACCAATAGCAATAATTTAACCAAGAAGTCAAAAATTTTACAAGAATATCAACAAGCAGGAAGGCTTAATTCTCTTCCAAAATGTGTTCATACTTCATAAAGATTTCAGATATTCCATGTTTTGTTTTCTTCCAATGCCCAAGTCCAATGCAGGCACACAACAAAATAACAGTTCAAACAGTAATAGATTAGAATTAATCTTAATATCATCATATGACATAAGGAAACTTTTTTTAAAAGAATCATCAGGTATAATAATAACTTTTATACATTTAAAATAACGGCATTTATTTTATTTATTACAGTAATCTTCATAACACAGCCATGAAAAAGAAGTACTTTTAGTGCATTTTTAAACTTTAAGCAATCTCATTTCAACCACAGGCAAAAAGGAATCTTATTCCACAGAATTGGACTTATATACCACTTCATAGTGCTTTACATCCCTCTCTAAGCAGTTTATAAAGTCAGCCTCTTGCTCCCAACAATCTGGGTCCTCATTTTACCCACCTCGGAAGGATGGGAGGCTGAGTCAACCTTGAGCCTGGTGAGATTTGAACTGCTAGCTAGGCAGAGTTAGCCTGCAATATTGCATTATAACAGGTAGGTAGGGAGGCAGGCAGGCAGGCAGGCAGGCAGGCAGGCAGGCAGGCAGGAAGGAAGGAAGGAAGGAAGGAAGGAAGGAAGGAAGGAAGGAAAGAAGGAAGGGACAATAGCAATAGCATTTAGACTTATACACTGCTTCACAGTGCTTTCCAGACCTCTCTAAGTGGTATACAGAGTCAGCCTTTTGC
>NC_138558.1:75815321-75982821 GCF_964273705.1 Natrix helvetica
CCGCAAGTGGCCCTTTCATCCCTCTGCTGTGGCTCCCTTTTGCCGGTCGGCTCCATAATTGATAGGGCTTTTGGTTAGGACAGGTAGAGGACGCTGTGCTAGGAGAAGACTCTCTGGTGGGAGAACTGAACTTCCAGTCAACAGAGGAAAAAGGACACCACGCTAGGAGGAGACTCTAAAGGAAGGTCAGCAATCTGTAGGTCTGGAGCTGCAAGTGGCTCTTTTATAAGGTGACCAACTTTTTTACAATGAAAAGGAGGACAAAACACGTTCTATTGTCCAAAATGCTAAGGTGACCAACTTTCTTACAATGAAAAGGAGGACAAATAAATTGGAAAAAATATATCGTAAATAAAAGAAATATTTTATTCATTGCAACAATAATACACTAAAATATGATATATGCATAATAAAAACATTTGCAACATTTTATATTGTAATTATGCTTACATGCCTGTTAATTATTATTTAAATGAGTACTTTTCCATTGAATTAATATTTTTTGTCAATGTGTCATCTTCTAACAATATATTGGAAATATCTGAACAAGAAATATCCTTCATATTGAATTTTACAGCAAGTGCTGCAGCTAGAGTATCAACATTCAATCTCGATTTCTCACTTGTCCAAAAATCATTGGCAATTGAAAAAAACTCTTTCAACTGCTGCATTAGTTCCAGGGCAGCACAACGTAAATTGAACAAGTATAAATAAATGTTCACATGGAATATGTTCATTTTTGAAATGGCTGAAAATATCCACCCATCTTTTATCAATTTCAACGTTTTGATTTTCCCATTGTATTAATTTTTCAGAATTTAAATATACATTCAGCCTTCTAATTTCTTCAAAGAGACAATTGTCGTCTATTTTAATGTCTAGCATTTCTTTAGATAAAAATTCAACACAAGATTCAATATCTATTCAATATACTTGCGATGAAGTAAAAAAAACACCATTAAAAACTGTTTAATAAAATACGTCACATAACGCGCAACAGATTAGCCTTCAAATATCAAAAAGGAGGACATGTAGGAGGACACTTTTCGAGGGAGGACAGAACTTACAAAAGAAGGACTGTCCTCCCTAAAGGAGGACGGTTGGTCACCTTATCTTTTATCCATCTGCTGTGGCTCCCTTTTGTCGGTTGGCTCCACAATTGATAGGACTTTCGATTAGGACAGGTAGAGGACACCGTGCTAGGAGAAGACTCTATGGTAGGGGACCAGAGTTCCGGTCGCCTCCAGAATTGAATGGGGGGGGGCTTCCGATTAGGATCTTTGTAGCTCTTTGAGTGTTTAAGTTTGCTGACCCCTGACCTATACGTACAGGCAGGCCTCAATTTACAACACTTCATTTAGCGACCGTTCAAAATTACAACAGCACCGAAAAAAAGGTTTTTTCACCCTTACGACCATTGCAACATCCCTGTGGTCACGTGATCAGAATTCAGACACTTGGTAACTGACTTGTATTTATGACGGTTGCAATGTCCCGGAGTCACGTGATCCCCGTTTGCGATCTTCCGACCGGCAAAGTCAGTGGGGAAGCAGGATTCACTTAACAGCCGTGTTACTAACTTAACAAATAGCAATAGCACTTAGACTTATATACCGCTTCACAGTGCTTTCCAGCCCTCTCTAAGTGGTTCACGGAGCCAGCATATGGTCTCCCCAACAATCTGGATTTTACTGACCACAGAAGGCTGAGTCAACCTTGAGCTGATCAGAATTGAACTGTTGGCAGCCGGCAAAGTTAGCCTGCAATGCTGCATTCTAATCACTGGGAAGGAAGGAAGGAAGGAAGGAAGGAAGGAAGGAAGGAAGGAAGGAAGGAAGGAAGGAAGGAAGGAAGGAAGGAAGGAAGGAAGGAAAGCTAAGTCAACCTTGAGCTGGCCACAATCGAACTTCTGGCAGTCAGCAGAATTGGCCTGCAATACTGTCTTCTAACCACTGCGCCACCACACTCTTACATGCCATGATTCACTTAAGAACCAGGGCAGGAAAAGTCATAAAACAGGGCAAAACTCACTGAACAAATGTTTCACTTAGCAACATAAATTTTGGGCTCAATTATGGTCATAAGGACTACCTGTATTGCTTAAGAAATTGATCGTTGATGCTTTTCCTACAATTTCCCATCCTGTAAATTTGGCCTTGAACAAGAAATCATTTGAAAACTATCCTTCATATTTTTTAAAAAGGCAGTCCTACACAATAATCAGTTGAATTAAAAATTATGCATATTGTATCTTTGGTTTGTATTTTTTCCTGGGAAGTCTTAAAACTGGGTAGTCAACTAACATTCCTGGATATTGCAGTGTTTAAGAACTCCAGATTAGAAGTTTACCTAGATAAGGCATATAACCAACATCTGAACTAAAAATCAAATATGTATGTATGTATGTATGTATGTATGTATGCATGCATGCATTTGTGCTGATAAATAAATAAAGGGAGACTAGGATAGATCTATTTCAAGCTATTTAGCTCTCATCAGCTAGCCATACCCTTACTGGGAATTGAACCAGGGCTGTATTACATATCACGCAGTTATATTAGCCACTAGGCCACAGGCTCTCCTCCTTTATCAGCTACACTACACTTTATCAGTGACACAACACACACACACACACACATATGCAAATATGTACATATATAAACATTTACAATTTATAAACGTTTACAATGAGAACTAAAACAATGTGAGATAAACCACAAGGAACACAATCAAAACGTATTAAAAACCAGGAACTTTGTAAATGAATACTCAGAGAAAGACAGCCAAAGAAGTCAAGCAATCAGCCCAGTTATAAAAACGTAGTTGTTACAGGCACAACTGCTGCCAGGAATTTGACAATCAGCATTTTGGTTCTTTTTTTCTTTTTTGCCATTATAATGGAAAGATTAAGAAGCCAATTATATTTCCTTTCAGAGGACTTGACTAATATGAAAGTAATCAATCTTTAAATCTCTGTAATAATATAGGTTGGAGGAAGAGAATTCATCAACTTTTCCCCCCTATGGGCAAGACACTCTAGGAAAGACCCTCAAAGCAGTCATCAAGGTAGACTAATGGAAAAGAACTGAATGTAGTCGTAGAAAAGCCAAAATGAAATTCGCAGAGAATCAACTGATCTAAACAGCGAGCAGATTCTATCCTGGTATATCCTGGTTTATCCTAGTATATAGCAGAATTCTTCTTTGAGCAGATGAGATGGACCTCAGATAACCTCTCCTCGAGTATCTCTAGCATTGCTTGGGAGGAGAAAGAAGGACTAGAGGTGACATGATAGCAGGGCTCCAATATTTGAGGAGCTGCCACAAAGAAGAGAGGGGTCAACCTATTCTCCAAAGAACCTGAAGGCAGGACAAGAAGCAACTCTTCTTGCCTAAATGTAGAACCTTACTTTTTTCACCCTTGAATTTCATTTTGTTAGATAGTGCCCAATGTTCAAGTCCGTCAAGATCCTTCTATATCTCGAGCCTATTTTCCGAGTGTTGGGGATTCCTGATAACTTGGTGTCATCTGCAAATTTGATAAGTTCCCCATCTATCCCCTCATTCAAATCATTGATGAAGATGTTGACGAGTACTGGGCCTAAAACAGAGCCTTGAGGTACTCTAATGCATTCTTCCCTTCATGTAGATGCAGTTCCATTGAGGACTGCACGTTGAGTGCGGTTGGTCAGCCAGTTACGAATCCATCTGGTGGTGATGCTGTCTAACCCACATTCTTCTATCTTATCAAGTAGAAGGTTGTGGTCTACTTTGTCAAATGCCTTACTGTAATCCAAGTAAATTACATCCACAGCATTTCTCTTCTCTGCTAATTTTGTCCCTTTGTCGAAGGTTGCAATAAGATTTGTCTGGCGTGATCTGTTTTTGAGTACTTCTGTTTTTCCTCACCGTACAGCTGCCATCACTCCTATTACAATATTTCTTGTCTTGCCCAGAGTGAATTCACCCTCCCCATGCCCATCCTTGCCTTCCTGCCCTCAATCTTGATGGCTACCAGTAATTGAGGTGGCTTTGTAGTTATGCTTGTAGAGGACTTAGACTCTTGCCTTATGGAGCCCCCTCAAGGCAGGGATATTGAGTTGCTCTTTTGATGAAATACACTTTAATTAAGAAGTCAGAATAGAGCTGGAAGGGACCTCGGAGGTCTTCTACCCTATCCCCATGCTCAAGCAGGAGACCCTTTATCATTTTAGACAGGTGGCTGTCCAGTCTCTTCTTTAAAAATCCCCAGTGATGAAGCATCCATAATCGGAGAGTTATTTGTCTGGAATGGTATAAGGTCTCTGTCAAACAATGTCTCACAAATAACTTGACAAACTCTTCCCAGTTTAAGATCAGAGGAATTGTTTTTGGCGCACAGCAACAAAAACTCATTTACTTTGGTCAGTGGTCCCCAACCTGCCCAGCTTGGTGGTCCAGTGTGGGTGGGAGAGGGGAACTGGCCCACATGTGTGGTGGGCTGATGTGCACATGTGCATGCAGCTCGATTCACACGCCGACCTGATGCTTGTGCAGCTCGGCTGCAAATAGGCTACAGCTTGTGGACCCCTGATTTAGGTGAGTAAGGAGGACACAGCCAGTTCTCACACGCTCAGCTTGAAGAAAAATGAAGGAAAAAAATGAAGCAGAACCCTGCCAGACTTCTGTGAAACAGGCACGAGGTTGGTTAAATTATCTTCGCCACCACATTCTGTTTGAACGGTATGATTCAGCGGGTGAAACCCAATAATCTTGTGTACATACAAAAGTTGTTTAGGTTCTCCCGCAAGCTGTCCCTGGGAACAGATTCAAAAGCAGACTTTGTAAAGACTATATATAGACCTTTACTGGATGTTGTGATGGCTTGTCAGCTGGTTGTTTGGCTTAACGCAACACAAAACCTTAGGTCAGGTTTCTCATCGTTCTTTTGTACCTGAGAATAACAATAACTTGCCAACCAGGAAATTGGTGAACAATCCGCTCCATTTGATTTGGATAAACAAACCTACCCAAAGAGAATCCTTGACAAAATGTTGACTTTCAGGATGTTCAGTCTTTCCATAGAATAATCAAACCAGGAAGCTTTTCAACAAAGAGTTACAAGTTCAAATTCCCCTTTCAGAATCATCAATTCGAAATCTTGGTAATATCTATATCTATATCTATATCTATATCTATATCTATAACTATAACTATATAACTATATAACTATATAACTATATAACTATCTATCTATCTATCTATCTGTATCTGTATCTGTATCTATATCTATATCTATATCTATATCTATATCTATATCTATATCTATCTATATCTAATCTATATCTATATCTATATCTATATCTATATCTATATCTACATCTACATCTACATCTACATCTACATCTATATCTATATCATCTATATCTATATCTACATCTACATCTACATCTACATCTACATCTATATCATCTATATCTACATCTACATCTACATCTACATCTACATCTATATCATCTATATCTATATCTACATCTACATCTACATCTATATCTATATCTATCTATATCTAATCTATATCTATATCTATATCTATATCTACATCTACATCTACATCTACATCTACATCTATATCATCTATATCTACATCTACATCTACATCTACATCTACATCTATATCATCTATATCTATATCTACATCTACATCTACATCTACATCTATATCTATATCTATATCTATATCATCACTATAACTATAACTATAACCATAACCATAACTATCTATCTATCTATCTCTATCTCTATCTCTATCTCTATCTCTATCTCTATCTCTATCTCTATAACTATATCTATCTATCTATCTATCTATCTATCTATCTATCTATCTATCTATCATCTATCTATCTCCATGATGGCGAACCAGGGCACGCGAGGCACTGCCCTTTCAGCTGACTTCACCTTTTTAAAAGCTATTTTTCGCCTTCCCCAGGCTCCAGAGGCTTTATAGGAGCCTGGGGAGGGCGAAAAGAGCCTCCCCCGACCCCCCGGAGGCTTCAGGGACCGTCCCTGAAGCCTTCGGAACGCTTAAAACCACCCTCCGAGCAAACCGGAAGTGGTTTTAAGCGCTCCGAAGGCTTCAGGGACCGTCCGAGGCTTCCCTGATGCCTTCAGAGCGCTTAAAACGACCCTCCGAGCAACCCGGAAGTCACTTCTGGTTTGCTCGGAGGGTGGCTTTAAGCGCTCCGAAGGTTTCAGGGAAGCCTCTGGACAGTCCCTGAAGCCTCGGGAGGGCCTCCGGGGGGGTGAGGGAGGCTCCTTTCGCCCTCCCCAGGCTCCTATAAAGCTCCAGGAGCATGGGGAGGGCAAAAAAACATGTAAAAATGGGGGGGGGGGTCGCGCGTTTTGCGCGCATGCGCACTGGGGGGTCGCACGTTGCATTATGGGTGTGGCACGCCCGCACTCGACCCCCCTGCGCTCCCCCCACTTGTGGCACGTGAGCCAAAAAAGGTTCACCATCACTGATCTATCTATATCTATCTATATCTATATCTATATCTATATCTATATCATCTATATCTATCTATAATCTATACCTATACCTATACCTATATGTATGTATGTATGTATATATGCAGGTTTTGGCGTATTTGGGTCTTTTCCTATGTAAGCGTGAGAGTATCTTGGCAATGTTTCGATGAGGTCCCACTCGCTATCTTCAGGCTGGTGCCTTCGGTTTCGTGCTTGTGCGAGCAAAGCGTGATCGGAGCTGCCATCTTTCTACAAATATTGGTGGGGTGTGTGTGGAGTGCTGGCTCTTACCGTGTTTCCCTGAAAATAAGACTGGTTCTTATATTAACTTTTGCTCCAAAAGAATGCATTAGGGTTTATTTTCTACTTAGGTCTCATTTTCAGGGAAATACGGCACTAAATGCTGGCAATCTTAACTGGGGCTTATTTTGGGGGTAGGAATTATATTACAAGCATCCCAAAAAATCATGCTAGGACCTATTTTCTGGTTAGGTCTTATTTTGGGGGAAACAGGGTACCTGAACTAGGGAAAAACACATCCTTCAAAAACTTTTAGAGGATTTAGAATGATTGATAGTAATCTGATATGGCGGATAACGGAATTATGAAAATCCTGCCCTTCAAAGCAAATATTGGAGAAGACTCATTTTCCATAAAAAGTTATCTAGAAGTCATCTTTTGGAGACCTCTGAGGGCTCTATGCACCTTTAAGCGCATCATCCTCGCATTTTTAAATTCAAGTGATTTAACACTTCCATAAATTAATCCAGGGCCTCTTCGGCTATTAGATCTCTAAAGCCTAAACATAGATCCCATTGTGAGACTCAAGTCTCAATGCCTTCAACAGTTTTCTAACAATGAAATTAACAATGAAATTAAATATACTGCAGTGTATGAGGGACGCGGTGGCTCAGTGGCAAAGATGCTGAGTTTGTCGATCAGAAAGGTCGGCAGTTGGGCGGTTCGAATCCCTAGCGCCGCGTAATGGAGTGAGCTCCCGTGACTTGTCCCAGCTTCTGCCATCCTAGCAGTTCGAAAGCACGTAAAAAATGCAAGTAGAAAAATAGGGACCACGCTTGGTGGGAAGGAAAAAGTGTTCCGTGCACCTTCGACATTGAGTCATGCCAGCCACATGACCACGGAGACATCTTCGGACAGCGCTGGCTCTTCCGCTTTGAAATGGAGATGAGCATCGCCCCCTAGAGCCGGGAACGACTAGCACATATCTGCAAGGGGAACCTTTACATTTACCTTATACTGCAGTGATGTAGACATATATAAATGATCTCTTTTAAATTTTACATTCAAACCTCAGTTGAAGTTCCACTAAGAATATAACCCTAATAAAATGAATTCATGGTGGTTCATAGTTTGTACAGATGCAGATAATGGAACTGAGTTTTCATTTTGACTTGAAGACAACATCTTATAGATTGTAATAGAGCTAAGGTCTACAATGATGCTCTCCAAACTTGGCAACTTTAAGACTTGTGGACTTCAACTCCCAAAATCCCTCAGCCAGTGTGGGGAATTCTGGGAGTTGAAGTCGACAAGTCTTAAAGTTGCCAAGTTTGGAGATCCTTGGTTTACAAAGAAAAAAACAAACCTGGAGAATAAGCCACAGTATCCCACATTCGTTCACTGACCTGTGTATTTCTTCTTGCCTTCATACAGATGTCTGCATCCCATCGCTTTGACCATATTTAATCCTTGAGCTCCGTTAATCAAGTCTTTAAATTCCCTCCAAAATTATCCTCAAGCTTCTCATGTTGGAATTCTGAGGTGAAGATTTTTCAAATGTTTTCCAGATGTGTAAATCTGTTCAACAAAAGACAACAATCATATACGAGCAGCAGCCACAATTAAACAAAAGCCACGACTCTATGCTCATTTGACACAGCCATATATCGTGGTTTAACGATAACCTTGATTGAGCCTAAACCTTCTTAGCTCAAAGCCAAGCAAGCTACCTTGGGATTTCCTGTAATGAAAAAGTCACGTCTAAATTAGGATCCCCACAGACACAGCAACACTCTGTTCACACATAACCCCTTCAGATAGAACACAGATAGTCCTCAATGTCAGGGTCCCAAATGGCATCCAAAATTAAATCAGAGTCCGAGGCAAAGTATTGCTCAAAGTTCCAATTGATGAAGAGAGCCACGTTGGCACATCTGGGAAAACCCGGATCTGAAAGCTTCCCAGTTTTCCCCACCCAGTTGGAAGTTCATGATCTTGCCCCCTCACCCACAAGCCCATCCCATGGTACAATCTCCTACTGCCATGCTGGCAGCTTCCACCCATCCAGTTCTGGTCAGGTGCAGAGGTGCAAAGACAAAGGATGACCTTGGCTTTCTAGAAGAATGTTGTTATGGCTGCATATCATCTAATTCTGTACAATCCCCCCTCCCATTTTCCCACAATAGAAAATGCATAGTAGATAGAAGTGTGGCAGGCCAAAAATCCAAAAGGAACCTGGCTGCAGGCCTGACACTCAATTTACAACCGTAATATTGACTCCAAAAATTCTGTCGCTAAGCGAGACAAGTGAGTTTTGCCCCACTTTACAGCCTTTCTTGCTACTGGTGCTAAGGGAAGCCCTGCACTTCTGAAGTTAGTCACATGGTCGTTAAATGATTCTGGCTTTCCCGGCCAACTTGGGCTTGTCAGAAGATTGCAAAAGGAGATCTCATGACCTGGAGACACTTCAACCATCATAAATACCAGCCAGTTGCCAAGCGCCTGAATTTTGATCAAGTGACGTTGGAACGGTTGCAAGTATGAAAACCGATCCTAAATCACTTTTTTGAAGTGCTGTTGTAGCTTTGAACAGTGACTAAACGAAAGGTTATCAGTCAAGGACAACCCATTTGCAATTTTAACAAACATTTCTAGCACGCGGATATCAGGATAACACTTTCTTATCTCTTTCCAGGACATTGACCCAGAAACTTCTGTTTCAGTCTGGCTCCCATGTTGCTCTCATGTTCAGAAAACATGTGCTCACTTTCTCTGTCCTTGGGATCTCCGAGTCCATCTTAATGCACACAGACAGTGGTGGGATTCGGGCCGGTTTGATCGAACCGGTTGTTAAATTGCTGGCTGGCCTCGCCCCTACCCGGAGTCCCCACACACACCGATTTTACTCCTGGGGGGGTGAAGGAGGCCGAGAGCTGCCTGTCACACACCCCTGCCCATGCCCACTATGGCCACGCCCACCCAGCCAGTCCTTAGGGCAGAGAACTGGTTGTTAAATTAATTGAATCCCACCACTGCACACACCTAAGTTTTTATCTCAGTCTACATGACATCAGATTACTTTTTATACCTTTGTCTTCTTCCCAATCTGAGTTGGACCTGCTACGCCGTGATACTAACCGGGGCAGGGATGGCTAAACTTTTTGTTGTTGTGTGCCGAAAGTGCATGCGTGCACCCATAATGCAATGCATGCGTGACCTCCCATGCTCCTTCCCCCACTGCACACATGCCCCCCACATCCCCCCCACATGAACACGCAACCCCCCACATGTTCCCTGCCCCCCTGTGCATGCTCGTGACCCCTGCCCCCAACGCATGCACACATGTTTCCTGCATGCACCCACATGCGTGGCAGAGACCTGAAAACCAGTTGGGCAGTGGGAGGCACATTTGCATGGGAAGTGGAGCTGAGCTGGGGCAACAGCTCACGTGCCCACAGAAAGGGCTCTGTCCATAGATTCGCCCTCATGGAACTAGGGCTTATACAGGGGTGAAATTCAGCAGGTTCTGACAGGTTCTGGAGAACCGGTAGAGGAAAATTTGAGTAGTTCGGAGAACCAGCAAATGCCACCTCTGGCTGGCCCCAGAGTGGGGTGGGAATGGAGATTTTGCAATATCCTTCCCCTGGAGTGGGGAGGGAATGGGCATTTGGCAGTATCCTTCCACGCCCACCAAGCTACGCCCACAGAACCGGCAGTAAAAAAAATGAATTTCACCACTGGGCTTACAGCATTTCCTATTAAAGTTCATTTTTCACAGCCTTGTACTTTCAAAATTACCCAAGTGGAACCAATTCCACGGAGTACACTAGTCCTCAAGAATAGCCCTCCAGCTGCTGATCCATGCCTTTTGCTCTTCAGGTTTCCTTGGCAATACCACCTCAAAAACCAACCAAGTCAGCTGCTCCAATTTGGGGCATGTTAGGCCATGCCATCGTCTTTGTAACAAATGGGGCTTCTTGGTGGAGAAAATTGGCAGTGATTCATGACTAAAACAAAAACAGAAAACTTTCATCCTTCGCCTTTGTTTGGTTCTGTTTATACAAGATCATCCTTTGCCCTTTTATATATATATTTCTCCCGTCCCAAAGGGCAGAGAGTCAAGATCACATGAAGTGTTAATACCACTTTATAAGGCCTTTGGAAGGCCACACTTGGAATATTTGCATCCAGTTTTGGTCGCCATGATGTAAAAAAGACGTGGAGACTCTAGAAAGAGTTCAGAGAAGAGCAACAAAGAGGATTAGGGGACTGGAGGATAAAACATATGAAGAACGGTTGCAGGAACTGGGTATGTCTAGCTTAAGAGAAAGAAGGACTAGGGGAGACATGATAGCAGTCTTCCAATATCTCAGGGGTTGCCCCAAAGAAGAGGGAGTCAAGCTATTCTCCAAAGCACCTGAGGTTAGAACAAGAAGAAATGGGTGGAAACTAATCAAGGAGAGAAGCAACTTAGAACTAAGGTGTGAGAACAATTAATCAGAGTAACAATTGTCTCCAGAAGTTGTGAATTCTCCAACACTGGAAGTTTTTAAGAAGATGTTGGATAAACATTTGTCTGAAGTGGTGTAGGGTTTCGTGCCTAAGCAGAGGGTTGGACTAGAAGACCTCCAAGAACCCTTCCAACTCTATTCTAAACTCATGACTGCGTTGATATATTATTTGTTAAACTGAAAAATTATGGTTTTTTTTCTGATTGCCACGACTGGGCCCGTAGACATTTTCTCAAAATGGGGCAGATACGGGGTGGGGAACGCCGTTATTTTGCTCTTGAAGTAGCTGAAACCAACTTAAATTGGCAAAGTTCAGACTCTCTTCCATTGAGTTCCCTACTAGGAGTTCTGCATTTGTGACATCAACACTTTTCATGCTATAGCACAGGTCCCAATTTCCCATTTTGCAGACTGGCATGGGTCCATGATCCAACAGGAACCAGGCTGTGGCACACGCGTGGCATCCTGCTGTTGCTCCCCCAGTCTGCAGAAAAATCATCCTCCGCAGAAGGGGGCCCTGGCCCTCCAAAGTTGGAGGGCCACTGTGTTACGTGAATAAGAGGTAGCAACGTTTCTACAATGTGATCCAAATCGAAAAGGAGGAAAATGCAGTGTTAGCAAGAAGGAACCCAGGAAGAACAAAATGAGGATTTATTGAGATATTTATTCCGGTTTCTTCTAGGAAAAGTACACCGAGGGCTGTAAAAATAGGCTTTATTGCTTGAAATAAATTAAGTTATCAGTGAGATGATCTCCATGGATTGCTGCTGCGTGGCACAATGGATATGTGCTATGTGGACGTGAAACTAAATTACTCTCCAGCTGAAAGTGCCTTTCAAACAGAATAAACAGAATAAAAGCAATTCATTTGCTCTGGAGATTTCAGTCCGTAAAAGAATTGAGATGTTGTAGTTGGAAGCCAGCTGGGCGTGCACCAATCAATCCATCAATCACCCGTCAGAATCTTGGGCAGAGAGGAGGAAGTAATCCAAGCATATGGGGTTTACACCATGGGGACGCATGCATTTAAAAACGTTTTAATTTCCTTGTCTTGGAAATGGGACTAATATTTTGTGCCTCACCCCTGTTCAACAAAGGATGTTTTTGTCAGACCTGCCTCATCTTGAATCTGTTGTGGCCCGCCAGCAGTCAGCAGAGCTGGCAGCAGAGTCAGACAGTGAGGAGGTTGGGGAGGAACCTGGGCCAGTCCTGGGGTCTGGGGAAGGCTCGGATGAGGGCTCTGTGTCGGAGGCAGAGAGGGGGCCAGGGCCGTCTGACAGCTATCAGCTGCCTTCGGAGTCAGACATCATTGAGGCAGAGGAACAGCTGGAGCCTGTTCCCAGTGTGCGCATGCACAGAGCAGCCAGATGAAGGGAACAGCTAAAGAACAGGGGTCGACTTAGACGGTGAATGGCCCCTCCCAGTGGAAATAAAAAGAGGAGCGAAAGGGGAGTGGAGTTTGCAGGAGTTCGCTTCATTGGTTCGGGACTCTCCCAGAATCCTGGCCAAGTTGTACAGATATTGGCCTGGCAGCTCTCCAAGCCAGATAAGGTCTGTGGTCATAACTTCACCATTGAAAGACTGTTTGCCAGGCCTTTGGTGAAGGCGAAGGAGAGGAATTCACATTCACTTAATAAAAGGGGTTTTGTCAGGACCAGGTATTGTGTTCATGCTTTTGGGGGAAGCCTCGGTCAGAACACAGGGGGACCGTGTGGCAATGTCAAATGAGTGCCGTATGAGTCCTAACAGCTACCCCTGTCAGAATTCTTGCAATCGCATTTGGCACCCGCTGTAATTTTGTCATCGCTTTTGAGAAGAGCCTCAGCTGAAAGCAAGATGGCAATTGTTCGAAGTAAGAAGGATCCTTAATAGCATCAGGTTGAGAAAGGTATAGTTTACTAGAAACCAAGTGAAATACAATAGAGCAAAGCCGGAACTGAAATTCGCACACCAAATTCCCCAGTGTAACGTTATCTCTCCCGAAGATGCCTCTCAGAGTTGGCCTCCTTATATCCAAACAAATTTTAAAAAGATGTTTTTAGAACCGTCAACTGAGGGATGCAGCCGCGCTCCATTCCCAAGGAGTTGACCTTGAGATGGTGCTGGGAAAAGAAGCAGGGAGCTTTCCTTCCTCCGAAGTATATTCCCCTCCCATCTGGCCCCCAACGTTCAAGGAAGATTGGCATTGAAAGAAGTTCCCAAAGAGCAGGAGAAGGGTATTGAGGTGGCATCTGATACTACTTGAAAAAAGTCCACTACTAAGAAAATCCAGTTGCCTTTTGAAAAAAGCCCCTTTGGGACACTTTAACTTTGGTTATTGCATCATTTGGAAATCATTTCCCCACATTAAAACATCTCTATCTATACCTCTATTTATCTATCTATTTATTATCTATCTATCATCTATCTATTTATCTATCTATCTGTCTGTCTGTCTATCTATCTATCTATCTATCTATCTATCTATCTATCAGCTATCATCTAACTATTTATCTATATGTCTTATATCATATATTTATCTATATGATCTATCATCTATCTCTAACTGTCTACTCTATCTATGATCTATATCTATCTATCTATGATCTATATCTATCTATCTATGATCTATCTATCTATTTATCTATCATCTATCTATTTATCTAAATGATCTATCATCTTTCTATATCTATCTACAGTATCTATCATCTATCAATATGATCTATCTATCTATCATCTATTGATCTATATGATCTATCATCTCTCTATCTATGTACTCTCTATCTATCATCCTATTTATTATTATCTATCTTCTATCTATGTATGATCTATCATCTATTTATCTATATGATCTATTTATCTGTCATGTATCATCTATTTATCTATATGATCTATCATCTATCTATTTCTAACTACTTTATCATCCATCTATATGATCTATCATCTATTTATCTATATGATCTATCATCTCTCTCTCTCTCATCTATTTATTTATTTATGATCTATCTATCATCTATTTATTTATGATCTATCTATCTCTCTATTTATCTATATGATCTATCTATCTATCATCTCTATCTATCTATCTATCTATCTATCTATCTATCTATCTATCTATCTATCTATCTATCATCTATTTATCTATATGATCTATCTATCTCGATCTATCTATCATCTATTTATTTATTTATGATCTATCTATCTATCTATCTATCTATCTATATATCATCTATTTATTTATTTATGATCTATCTATTATCTATTTATCTGTATGATCTATCTATCATCTCTATCTATCTATCTATCTATCTATCTATCTATCATCTATTTATTTATTTATGATCTATCTATTATCTATTTATCTGTATGATCTATCTATCTATCATATCTATCTATCTATCTATCTATCTATCTATCTATCTATCTATCTATCTATCTATCTATCTATCTATCTATCTATCTATCTATCTCTCATCTATCCCATCCATCCATCCATCCATCCATCCATCCATCATTTATCATCTATGATCTACCTACCTACCTACCTACCTATCAGTTATATTGTTTAGTTTTCCTATTTCCTAAGTGTCCGTGTCTCTCTCAGACATTACCTTCCAAGATTTCTAGACCTTCCAACTTGCTCCAAAGGTGGGTGGCTGTCCTTCTGTAGCTCCCTCTGGGTAGTGTTGTGCTTTTTACTGACCATCATTTGGACTGTTTGGTAGTCGTGTTGGTGATCATGTCTGGGTCATGTCGGCGATGAACATGACTAGAGGTTGTCCAATCCCTGCAAGCCACAGGTCTGATGGCCCAGAAGCCTGAGGGGCCTCACGTTACTTGAGACATTTTATAGATCAACATGGAATAACGAAAAGCGGAAGCTATTTTTAAAAATGAATCCCCCCACACACAAAAAATCCGTAGCTAAGCAAAGGAGAATTTGGGGTATGGAAGACGGGAAGATTCATTCCATGAGTCCTGCATTCTTGGAAGGAGTTCAGAGCAGGTTCATTTGGGCAATGGAGACACAAGCGAGAAGGAACATCCCCATGGTAGCATTCTGTGACCTCAACCACTGTATTGTTCTGAAGGATGATGCAAGCATCTGTTGAATCAGTAGACCTTTGCTTTTGGAGACTGTGATGGAGGACTGTAGCTGCTAATTCTCCAACGTCTTGGAATTCTACAAATAACTATAGCCAGTGGTGAAATTCAAACTTTTTTACTACCAGTTCTGTGGGTGTGGCTTGGTAGACGTGGTGTGACTTGGTGGGTATGGCTTTGTGGGCGTGGCAGGGGAAGGATACTGCAAAATCTCCATTCCCGCCCCACTCTGGGGCCAGCCAGAGGTGGCATTTGCCGGTTCTCCAAACTACTCAAAATTTCCGCTATCGGTTCTCCGAACTACTCAAAATTTCCGCTACCAATTCTCCAGAACCTGTCAGAACCTGTCAGAACCTGCTGGATTTCACCCCTGACTATAGCCCACAAACCCACAGCCACACTTCATGAGAAATTATCCAGAACCAAAGACAATAGAGATGGGTTGCTCCTGGTTTGGCCCAGATCGGGCGAACTGGTTGTAGCAGGGGCAGGAGGTACTGCCCACCTGCCCGGACGTTTCTGCACATGTGCAAAAGCGTCGCATGCGTGCAGACCAGCAAACTGGTAGTAAAAAAAGTGGCAACCACCACTGAAAGACAAGATACCGAAGGATGAAAGAAACAAGGTGTCAGGCCTTGCAGCCATCTTTTCTTTTGGATCTTTGGCCTGCCACACTTTCTATTATTCTACTATGCCTTTTCTATTGTGGGGAAATGGGAGGGGGGATTGTATGCCGTTAGATGATCTGTAGCCATAACAAAATTCTTTCTAGAAAGCCAAGGTCATCTTTTATCTTTGCACCTCTGCACCTGACAGGAACTGGATGGGTGGAAGCTTCCAGTGTGGCAGTGGGAGATTGGACCGTGGGATGGACTTGTGGGTGTGGGGGCAAGATCTTGAAGTTTCAACTGGGTGGGGAAAACTGGAAAGCTTTCAGATTTGGATTTTCCCAGATGTGCCAACGTGGCTCTCTTCATAAATTGGAACTTTGAGCACTACTTTGCCTTGGACTCTGGTTTATTTTTGGATGCTATTTGGAACCCTGACGCAAGGTAATTCCCAAAATCAACTGTAAGTATCGCAATCGATTTTACGTGGGACAAACATCGCTTCGATTGAAAAACCAGACTCCGTGAGTGCCAGCTGGCCGTTAATCACCACGATCCCAAATCCTTAATCTCCACCCACACCAACACCAAACAACACCAGTTTGTTTGGAGCAATACAAGACTCATCGGCCACGCTGCCACCGGCCATGCTCATGAGTTTATCAAAGCCTGGGGCTCCACAAGCAACTCCATCAACAGGCACACTGACCTACAACCAGCCTATGAAACCCTCAGAAGACAAATCAACCACACAACCAACCAACGATGGCACCTCAACCTCAATCAACTCACGCAACTCCTGAACCAGAGGTAGATTCCTACTGGTTCGGACCAGTTCAGCCAAGTATGTCATAACTTGGCCTGCCACGCCCCTGAACCAGTTCTATTGGCAGCACCATAGGTGTCCCCATCTTCTTTTTTGCTTCTGTGCATGCGCAGAAGCAATTTTTTCATACTGTGCATGCCCTCACCTGACATGGCTTCCTCATCATAAGACCCATCAAAGGACCCGCATCCAATGTCACCCACACCTGACCCATCACAAGGCCCCCACCTGATGTGACCGTCACCTAAGGTGACCTCTCCATCACAAAGACCTACTTGACCGCATGAAGCAGGAGGAATACCGACAATGACATCCCCTAAACTCCGCTGAAGATGTCACCTAGCCTGGAAACCAACTCAACAAGCTTGGAGAATGAACCTCTACCCTGAAGCTACTAACATTGCCAAAAAGGCATTAAGAGTCGTTAACCAAATTTTGCAAAGCTTCTTCTCTGGTAACATTGTACTGCTAACCAGAGCATTCAAAACCTTTCCCAGACCAATCCTCGAATACAGCTCGTCTGCCTGGAATCCTCACTGTATATCAGACATTAATACGATTGAGCAGATCCAGAGGTATTTCACGAGAAGAGTCCTCCACTCCTCTGCTCACAATAGAATCCCTTATGCCACCAGACGTGAAATTTTGGGCGTGGAGAATCTAGAACTATGCTGCCTATGGTCTAACCGAAGCATAGTACACAAAATTGTCTGCTACAACCTTCTACCTGTCAATGACTTCTTCAGCTTCAAACACAATAATACACGGGCAAACAATCGATACAAAGTCAAGGTAAACCGCTCCAAACTCGATTGCAGAAAATACGACGTCAGCCACAGAGTGGTCAACGCCTGGAATGCTCTACCTGACTCCGTTGTTATATCCTCAAACCCCCCCACAGCTTCAACCTCAAGCTGTCTACCATGGACCTCACCCCATTCCTACGAGGTCCATAAAAGGGGGTGTGCATTGTTAGGGTATGAATTCCGCCCTGAATTAAGGAGGTGTGAATCTTGGCATCCCTTGTAGCATACTTTTGAAATAAGCGAAAATAAACCCGAAGCAAGATCTAATAAAAAACATTTTTAATATAAAAGAAAATAAAAATACAAAACTTGCTAACTGAATTGGCAAAGCTATGTGCCTGTCTCCTTCGGCAGGCGAACGGAAGATCAGAAGAGAAAGTTAAGGAAGGAATGTGAAGGAGCATGCGCACTAAATCGTTTGCAGATAAGAACTGTGACCTGCGCAGTAAATTTTCAGCGCAGTTAGCAAACCAATTAACGCAGTGACATGCATAAGCGCACCAGCGTGCCTACCATCCCTCTCCAACTGTCCCCATTTATTCGTATCCATTTCCTGTGTTCATGTCCATGTTTATACTTATACCTGTTATCTCGTACATGTTTGACAAACTAAATAAATAAAACAAATAAACTTGATGGACTCTCGCAGATCCAGAAATTCAGTATGCTCAAGTTGAGAAAAGGGCTCTTCTTCACCGCATTATACAAACACTATAAGGACAATTGACGTCCTTCAAACCAGATGTCAATTTGCAAAATTTTGGAGGCAGTCCGGATAAGATGTTAGAGATACTTCTCTGGATAGAGAGTATAATCCACACACTGAATACCTTACAGGCAAGACCCTGGTAGCGGCAAATAATTTGTTTTAACTATTGCTAGTGATCGTTTGTTTTTGCTGCAGATTTGATTCAACCTAGGGGAAATGTGGGCAGAGACGTATGAAGAACTGCAAGACATCCGGTGCGCTCCAAGCTCTGGTTCCTACTGGTTTCTCTCAGGGTATAAACCAGGTTATAATTTCTGATCAAAACCGCAGACTACAGCACAAAGGCCAACTTTCTTTGGCTATCGAATTATTATTCCAGATGAGATAGGATAAGCCCTGCCTGGGAAAACTTTATGGCGGCCGTCCATAAATCACTTTATATCACTAAATTCAGAGAAACGCAAGACTGTGTCATAGTAGCCCCGTGTGAACCCAAAGCTCAAAAAGACTTGTTGCAATAATAATAATAATCATCATAATAATAAACTTGCTCCACTAATAATATCCCTATTCCTTTTATCAAGGCTAGGTAAGGTGTGGAAGAACCCTGCGGCTGATGCTTGGGATGTGATGACCTGCAAACGTCTTATAAAACTCCACTGCCATTAATAAATTAATAACACCATAGGTAGATTTCCAGGAAAGATATGATGAATGGAAGATGGGCCCATCAAAAAGAGCCGACAATCGTAGCGGAATGAAAAACCGATGAGCAGACCAGCACTTTGTAACACTTCTCCAGACAAGGATAGAACCTGAGATCGCCCACAAGCACCCCAGACAGCAGCTCCTTTCAGGGGAAAATTGCAAGATTATGGTCTTCACCAGATTTACGGCTCCGAGATTCAAGGGAAAGCCATTTTCACCAAACAAACCCCAGGCTACATCCTTCCTTTCTTAATCATTTTTGGAAACGGCTTGTTACTTGCTTTTCAGCCATTAGTAACCTTTGGATGAGACGTGTTTTTTAGCACCGGGTGAGTTTGGCTCGATCCATAGTGAAAGCCGTTTGAAATAAAAGTTTGAGGACTTCAAACGAAATTTCTCTTTTCTTGGAATAAAGAATGACCAGGTCATTAGAAGGATGACAGGAAATAAACTTAAAGAAAATGTATATTTGATAATACACGTAATAACTGCAGCTAGGATTGTATTTGCACTAAATTGGAAAAATGAAGAGATCCTTATGGCTGAGAATGTGATTAGGAAAATATTAGAATGTGCAGAAATGAATAGGGTAACACTTGAAATGAAAGAGAAGGCACAATCTGATTATTATAACGTATGGGAATTATTTTATCAATGGTTAGAAAATGAATATGAAAAGGGGGGAAAAGCAGAGGAGTGAAATAGAGAGAATAGAATAGAATAGAATAAGAAATAGGATAGGATAGGATAGCATAAGGGATAGAATAGAATAGGATAGGATAGAATAAAGGATAGGATGGATGGATGGATGGACCTCCGTCAGTGGACCAGACGAGCCGTCAACAGCGAGTCTTGAGAGACCATTCTGGGAGGAGTTTGACTCTGTTGCCCCCGAGGATTTGGACAGGTTGCGTGGACGGCTGCGGCCCACCACATGTTCAATGGACCCGTGCCCCTCCTGGCTGGTACTGGCAGCCTGGGAGGTGACACGAGGCTGGCTTCTGGGCCTGGTGAACGCCTCATTGGGTGAGGGATACTTACCAGCCGCCTTGAAAGAGGCGGTGGTGAGACCCTTGCTCAAGAGGCCTTCGCTCGACCCAATGGAGCTAGCTAATTACCGTCCAGTCTCCAACCTCCCCTTCTTGGCGAAGGTTGTTGAGAATGTGGTGGCGCAGCAGTTTCCACGACACCTGGACGAATCCGACTATCTAGACCCACGCCAGTCCGGCTTCCGACCCGGGCACAGCACTGAGACAGCCTTGGTCGCGTTGGTTGATGATCTCTGGAGGGCCAGAGATAGGGGTTGTTCCTCTATCCTGGTCCTATTAGACCTCTCGGCGGCTTTTGATACCATCGACCATGGTATCCTATTGCGCCGGTTGGAGGGGATGGGAGTCGGAGGCACCGTTTTGCGGTGGTTCGGCTCCTACCTCTCCGACCGGAAGCAATGTGTGTTGACAGGGGGGCAGAGGTCGTCCCTGAGGCCACTCACTTGTGGGGTGCCACAAGGGTCGGTCCTCTCACCTCTCCTGTTCAACACATATGTGAAGCCGCTGGGTGAGATCATCCGTGGTTTTGGGGTTGAGTACCACCTGTACGCTGATGACACTCAGCTGTACATTTCAACCCCAAACCACCCCAACGAGGCTGTCGAAGTGATGTCCCGGTGTTTGGAAGCCGTCGGGGTCTGGATGGGGGACAACAGACTCAAACTCAACCCCTCCAAGACCGAGTGGCTGTGGGTACCGGCACCTCGGTTCAGCCAGCTGACACCATCGCTGGCCATAGGGGGCGAACAACTGTCCCCTGTGGAGCGGGCGCGCAATTTGGGCGTCCTCCTTGATGCCCGGCTGTCAATGGAGGACTATGTGGCAGCCGTGGCAAGGGGGGCGTTCCACCAGGTTCGCCTGGTGCGCCAATTGCGCCCCCTACTGGACCGGAGTGCCCTGCGCACGGTCACTCATGCGCTGGTGACGTCTCGCCTGGACTACTGCAATGCCCTCTACATGGGGCTTCCCTTGGGACGCATCCGGAGACTGCAGCTAGTTCAGAACGCAGCCGCGCGGGTTATCATGGGGAGTACACGTTACTCCCACGTAACACCTCTCCTGCGCGAGCTGCACTGGCTACCTGTGGCCTTTCGGGTGCGTTTCAAGGTATTGATTACCATCTTTAAAACGCTCCATGGCATAGGACCTAGTTATCTGCAGGATCGCATCCTACCACACACGTCCCTGCGACCTATCCGCTCACACAGGGAGGGACTCCTCCTGGTGCCGTCCGCTAGGCAATGCCAGCGGGCGACACCTAGGAGTAGGTCCTTCTCTGTGATGGGCCCAACCCTCTGGAATGACCTCCCCCCCGACATTCGAACTACCACCGACCTCCGTTCCTTCCGTCAAAAATTAAAGACTCACCTATTTCAATCAGCTGGCCTGGCACTCTCTTAGTTTTATCTCCCGGGGATATATTTTAATTGGGTTTGGGTTTTTAATTGGGGATGTTTTTAGGGTTTTTATAGTATATTTATTTCTTGATACAGCCTTATCTCCTCCATCCAAATGTATTTAATTGTTTTATTTTATTGTATTTTTATCTGCATTTGACTGTACACCGCCCCGAGTCCCTTTCTGGGAGAGGGGGCGGTCTAGAAATCCAAGAAATAAAATAAAAGAAGCGTCACCTGGAGGAAGATGATTATCTAGACCCGCGCCAGTCCGGCTTCCGACTCGGTCACAGCACGGAGACGGCCTTGGTCGCGTTGGTGGATGATCTCTGGAGGGCAAAGGATGAGGGTTGTTCCTCCATCCTTGTTCTATTAGATCTCTCGGCGGCCTTCGATACCATCGACCATGGTATCCTATTGCGCCGGCTGGAGGGGTTGGGGATTGGAGGCACCGTGCTACGGTGGTTCCACTCCTACCTCTCTGGCCGGACGCAATGTGTGTTGACGGGGGAGCAGAGGTCGACCGCAAGGCCCCTCATTTGTGGGGTCCCACAGGGGTCGATTCTCTCGCCTCTCTTGTTCAACATATATATGAAGCCGCTGGGCGAGATCATCCGTAGTTTTGGGGTGAGTTACCATCTGTACGCTGATGATACTCAGTTGTACATTTCCACCCCAAACCACCCCAACGAGGCTGTCGAAGTGATGACCCGATGTCTGGAAGCCGTACGGGTCTGGATGGATGACAGCAGGCTCAGGCTCAACCCCTCCAAGACAGAGTGGCTGTGGTTCCCGGCTTCCCGATTCAATCAGCATATTCCATCGCTGACCATCGGGGATGAGCAATTAGCCCCGGTGGAAGGGGCGCGCAACTTGGGCGTCCTCCTTGACGATCGGCTGACCTTAGAAGATCACGTGGCGACCGTGGCAAGGGGGGCGTTCCTCCAGGTTCGCCTCGTGCGCCAGTTGCGGCCCCTTTTGGACCGGGAGGCCTTGCGCACAGTCACTCACGCGCTGGTGACGTCCCGCCTGGACTACTGTAACGCTCTCTACATGGGGCTCCCCTTGAGGTGCGCCCGGAGACTGCAGTTGGTCCAGAATGCAGCCGCGCGGGTTATTATGGGGAGATCGAGATTCTCCCATATAACACCTATCCTGCGCGAGCTGCACTGGCTTCCTGTGGCCTACCGGGTGCGCTTCAAGGTACTGGTTACCATCTTCAAAGCGCTCCATGGCACAGGGCCTAGTTACCTGCGGGATCGCGTCCTGCCCCATACATCCCTGCGACCCACTCGCTCACACAGGGAGGGGCTACTCCGGGTGCCGTCCTCTAGAGAGTGCCTGGGGACGGTGCCCAGGAGTAGGGCCTTCTCTGTGGTGGGCCCTACCCTTTGGAATGACCTCCCCCCAGACATCCGGACAACAACCGATCTTCGCTCCTTCCGTATGAAGCTGAAGACCTACCTGTTTTGTCAAGCCAGCCTGGCATAACGTTACTATCTTGCCACCCCAGGTCATTTTACAATGGGAAATTTTGTTTTTAATATTTTTGGGGTTTTAAACTTTGTAAGTATGCTTATTTATGGACTTATTTTTACCTCCTCTGCACGATTTTATGGTGCTATCTTGATTATTGCTCTGTACGTCGCCCCGAGTCCCTGTGGGGAGAGGGGGCGACTAATAAGTTCAATAAAATAAATAAAATAAATAAATAAATAAATAATAAAAGGATAGCATAAGGGATAGAATAATTATAATAGAATAGAAAAGAATAGAAAAGAATAACAGAGTTGGAAGGGACCTTGGAGGTCTTCTAGTCCAACCCCCTGCTTAGGCAGGAAACCTTACAGCACTTCAGACAAATGTTTTAACAAACTTAAATAAGTTAAGAAGAGGATTGTTGTAGTATTAGGTATGGTATATAAGCATTAGTATTAAGAATAGATAAAATAATAAATATGGCTGTAAATTGTAATTGTATAAAATATTGTATAAAATATTTGCACAATATATATATACCCAGACGACACACTGTTTAATGGAAGATGATGTTTGAATCAAAATAAAATATTTTTTTTAAAAAAAGAACGACTTTGGACAATTTAAAAAAAAGATTAAGGATCTGGATAGACGGAAATAAGATTTTCAAATTAATTCTAAATCTCCGTGATTCTGGAGGCAATTAGACTCTCTGTAATGGGGATCAAAGTAGAGATTTTAGGCTGGTTTTTTTTTAAAAAAAAATCCAAATTTGGGGAAATGCTGTTGGGACAAAAAATAACCTAAAATCTCTACTTTTGTCACCGGCACACAGAATCTAATTGCCTCCAGAATCCTACATATGAATTTGATGGCCAAAGTGACAGGCAGAAGCAAGAGTTTTACAGGAAGGTGGTCAAACAGTTTGAGACTACTGTATTTTTTTTGTTGACAATAATTTAGCTGGTTGACAAAGCCACAACCGAGCCCAATAGGCAGAGAAGCAGCAATCTTTGGGGATAGGAAGCTCTAGAAACGGGATTGAATGAGACAAGTCTGCTAATTGGGGTGTAGCGCTTCCTGCTTGGCGGGGGGGGGAATTGGACTAGATGACCTACAAGGTCCCTTCCAACTCTGTCAATTTCATCCGCCATCATCAGACTTAACTTCAAGAAAAGGAGCAGTGTTTTCCTACCCCTAGAGTGACCCATAACCCTGTAGATAAATTTGTATAAATAAAAACAATCATTTCTTTAGACCGGAATAATCCCAAAACAGCTTCAGAGATGACTGGTTGTCTATTCATCCTGAATCTAATGCTTCAATGATGTTTATGGTAGATTTGAGCATATCATGTAACTTGTGACTCAAAGGGAAGGAAATAAGTTGAATCCTGGTCTGGATCAGTGGCTTAGAGAATGAGAGGTTGCCTTGTGTAGAGAAGAGGAAGAAGAGTCATGCTGGGAACTAAGCAAGAAGGAAAAGCAAACCGAAGATGGTATATTTGCCTATTTTACCCAGATTGCCTTATATTCTTCATAGGGCCTCTGCTTACTTAGCTGGTAGACCTTAGTAGGCAATCAGTCACTCGACATAGAACATAGAACCGTAATGGCAAACCTATGGCACCAGAGGGGGCATTCAATAGGTTCTGACCAGTTCTGGAGAACCGATAGCGGACGTTTTGCGTAGTTCGGTGAACCGGTAAATACCACCTCTGGCTGGCCCCACCCCCATCTATTCTCTGAGTCCCAGCTGGTCCAGAGGAAATGGGGATTTTGTAGTATCCTTCCCCTGGAGTGAGGAGGAAATGGAGATTTTGCAGTATCCTTCTCCTGGAGTGGGGAGGGAATGGAGATTTCCCACTTCATTCTCTGCCGTCCCCTTCTTCTTTTGCCCTCCATCGTTCCCAGCATGAAGCTCTTCTCTAGGGAGTCCTTCTTCCTTCTCATCAGGTGGCCAAAGTCTTTGAGTTTCCTCTTCAGGATCTGGCCTTCTAAAGAGCAGTCAGGGTTGATCTCCTCTAGGACTGACCGGTTGGATGGCCTTGCAGTCCAAGGGACTCAATGCAGGAGTCTTCTTCTCCAGCACCAGAGTTCAAAGGCCTCCATTCTTTGGCACTCAGCCTTCCTCATGGTCCAACCTTACCAGCCATCCATTGCAACTGGGAAAACCACAGCCTTGACTAGACGCCCTTTTGTTGGCAGGGGGATGTCTCTGCTTTTTAGGATGCTGTCTAGATTGGCCATCGCTTTCCTCCCCAGGAGCAAGCCTCTTTTGAATTCTGCTCTCATGTCCCTTCCAGTCCTTCTTTTCTCTAGTCTGGCCAAACCCAATTCCTGCAACCTTTCTTCATATGTTTTCGTCCCCAGGCCTTTATTCATCCTAGTTGCTCTTCTCTGCACTTTTCCCAAAGTCTCAACATCTAAAAAGATCCTTTCTTAAGCTTAGAAATTCCAAACAATTAATTGGTTAAAAAAAAAAGATACGTAACTGCTTCATTGTGAAGCACCTCGAACCACTTTCTATACAACATCACTGGAGCTCTTATTCTTTTTTTAAAATTTCATTTACTGCAGTGTTTTTATTTTCCTTTCACAATGAAGTGTTGGGCACTACAATTCTCAACTTCTGGATGACTTACGAACGTTGGTTTTCTTCTTCCATAGGACGACGTTAAGGCAGCGTACAAAAATCTTACATAAATTAAATCTGATGATTAAATGTACAGGTGTCACCGCCAACATTGGAGCAACTCAAGTTGAACAATATCCTGCCCAGTGATGTTTTGCTGGGACAAAGGTGAGCAAGGAACGAAAAACAGGTCCATAAGGTTTGGACACAATACATTTCCAGTCATGTTAACAGCAGTGATAAGACAAAAATGGGCATCTTTTTCGCAAACTCTTGCCAGCCTCAACAATAAAGACCTGGAATAAGCTCTTACTTATTCTTGCTTGCAACCTTAAGCGGGTTTTGCATTAAAGGGCAGAAATTCTCTTTCTGAAAATAATAAATGTTGACTGTGGAAATTATGGCCTTCTGGCATCTGATAAAACTGAACCTTCCTGCAGATTTCAGAGAAACACTATGCCAGGGGTGTCCAAACTTGGGAACTTTAAGACTTGTGGACTTCAACTCCCAGAATTCCCCAGCCAGCATGGCTGGCTGGGGAATTCTGGGAGTTGAAGTCCACAAGTCTTAAAGTTCCCGTGTTTGGAGACCCCTGCACTATGCCATGATGAACCAGCCCAGGAAAAAAAAACGTATGAATCACCACTTTTCTATTTTTAAATTAAACCAGTGAATGTCATCTTTCATAAGCCTCCTTTCTTTCTTTATTCAGAAGCAGGATTAAGAAAGACACGTTTTTCCTTGCTGTTGAAAATAGAGGCCAGCCTTATGAGGATATTGCATCGTCAGTACAATTTGGGCAAGTGCCATTCACTAAGATCGTGGCATCCGACCCTCTCAACTCCTGGCAAATAGATGGGGAAGAAATGGAGGTAGGGGCAGATTTTATTTTCCTGGGCTCCAAGAGCACCGCAGATGGGGACTGCAGCCAAGGAATCAAAAGAGGCTTGCTCCTGGAGAGGAAAAGCGATGGCAAATCTAGACAGCATCCTAAAAAGGAGAGACATCCCCCTGCCAACAAAAGTGCGTCTAGTCAAGGCTACGGTTTTCCCAGTTGCAATGGATGGCTGTGAAAGTTGGTCAACAAGGAAGGCTGTGCGCCAAAGAATGGAGGCCTTTGAACTCTGGTGCTGGAGAAGAAGACTCCTGCATTGAGTCCCTTGGACTGCAAGGTGATCCAACCGGTCAGTCCTAGAGGAGATCAACCCTGGCTGCTCTTTAGAAGGCCAGATCCTGAAGAGGAAACTCAAAGACTTTGGCCACCTAATGAGAGGGAAGAATTCCCTGGAGAAGAGCCTCATGCTGGGAACGATGGAGGGCAAAAGAAGAAGAAGAAGGGGACGGCAGAGAAGGAGGGGGCTGGATGGAGTCACCAAAGCAGCCGGCGTGAGCTTCAATGGACTCCAGAGGATAGTAGAGGACAGGAAGGCCTGGAGGAACGTGGTCAATGGGGTCGCGATGGGTCAGACAAACTTCGCAATTAACAACAACATTCAGGTAATGAATACTTCAATAGTCATTTATTTAGTGGCCATACAAAGTTGCAACAACAACACTGAAAAAAAGTGTTTTTCACATTTATGACTAGTAGTAACAGATGAAAGCTCATCCAGGAGAGAAGCAACCTAGAACTAAAGAGAAATTCCTTGGCAGTGAGAACAATTATCCAGCGGAACAACTTGCTTTCCAGAAGTTGTGGGTGCTCCATCACTGGTTTTGAAGAACACGTTGAACCAGAATGGTCTCCTACTTCAGCAGCAGCTTGGACTAAAAGACCTCCAAGGTCCCTTCCATCCCTATGGTGTGGCCCATCAGCACAGCTGCCAGCAGATTCGGAGAGTGAGGAGATTGGGGAGGAAGATGGGCCAGTCCTGGAGTCTGGGGAGGGCTTGGACAAGGGCTCTGTGTCGGAGGCAGAGAGGGGGCCAGGGCCTTATGCCAGTTATCAGCTGCCTTCAGAGTCAGACATCAGTGAGGCAGAGGAACAGCTGGAGCCTGTTCCCAGTGTGCGCATGCGCAGAGTTGCCAGACGAAGGGAAGAGCTAAAGAACAGGGGTTGACTTGGGAGGAAGGTCACAGGTGGACGATGAATGGCCCCTCCCAGAGGGAATAAAAGAGGAGCAAAAGGGGAGTGGAGTTTGCAGGAGACCTTTTACTTCGCTTGATTGGTTCATGACTCTCCGAGAGTCCTTGCCAAGTTTTGCAGAGATCGGCCTGGCAGCTCTCCAGGCCAGGTAAGTTCTGTGACCGTAAATCTTCCCTCAAAAAGACTTTGCTGGATGTGAAGGAGCAGAATTCACAATCAATCAATAAAAGGTGTTTTTGTCGGGACAAGGAGTTTGCTTCAGGCTCTTGGGAAGCCTCGGTCAGAACACTATTATTCTATTCTATTCTATTTTATCCTATTCTATTCTATCCCTTGTTCTGTTCTTTTCTATTCTCCAGTATGATAAATAATTTTAATTTTTGAGAATCCCATGTGAGGAGCTTGGAGAAGGGTCCTTCGACCACACATTAAGAAATCCTCCTTCATGTAGGCCTGCCAGGTTTCCTCAGAGGATTCCAGAAAAGGCCTCTCTCCGAAGTTAACTTGTTTCTGAACCTCCTTTCAAAGCAAACTTTATAGGAGGAAGCATCTCCTCGAAGACTCTGAGTTGGATTAAGAACTATTTGTGCATCCAGACCTCTGTGGAGTTGCCACAGAAATCGTGCCTCTCCCTCCCTTGTTGCAAAACGCGGAAGCCTCTCGGCCTAACCTATCAATTAGCCCGGGCAAAGTTTCTCTCAGGCGGTCTTACCTCATGCCATTCCACCCTCGGCTTCATCAACCTGATCCGAGATGTCGCAAACAAGATGGAAGGAACACCGGGGCACAAATGCCAGTCAACGCTTGGCAAACACCTGTTCCCGTTGAGTCAGAAGGAGAGGAGCAACGTTAGGGTTTTCCCCAGATGTTCTGGAGTTGGTTGGCTGGGCGTGACTTTCCTCCTTTCGCCCAATTCGGTTTTTAGCACAGATGCTACCAGCGATGTGTGAATTGGGCGTTTTATGGGGCGGGAATTTTGGGCTCTGTTGTGGCTGTACATTGAGAATTACCTGCATTATAACTGGCATGTTTCCAAGCGTCTGAATTTTGATCATGTAAACCATGAGGATGCTGCAGTGGTCCCAGGCGTGACAAAACGGTCATAAATGACTTTTCTCAGTGCGGTTCTAAGTTTGAACCCCAATCCTGCTGCAGATAAAGTGGTCTTCTATCTAACCATGCCATGGGCTTTCTCTCATGGCCGTGTCTCCTAAGGTCATTCTTCGCTCTCAACGATTTGAAGTGCTCTCCCCACGCGTCGTCCTTAGTGAAGCGTGTAAACCAGCGTCTGCATTTCCTGCGTCAGATGAGGGGAGCACCTCTTTCTCTTCTTGCCCTGGCCACTTCTTACAGAGACATGATGGAACGCATTTTAACAATCCGCATCCCTGTTTGGTTTGGTGGTGGCAGCGCCTCAGATAGAAAGCCCCTACAGAGAGTGGTGAGGACAGTGGAGAAGATTATCGAAAGCTTGCTTCCCGTTATTCAGGATGCTGCTTATAAGTGCTATGTGCATAGAGCTCAAAGCATTGTTACAAACCCCA
This sequence comes from Natrix helvetica, assembly GCF_964273705.1. Lineage (NCBI taxonomy): Eukaryota > Metazoa > Chordata > Lepidosauria > Squamata > Natricidae > Natrix > Natrix helvetica. The sequence goes on from NC_138558.1 coordinate 75,844,508, forward strand.
CACACCCTCTCCACAGTCTGTTTCTCTTGTCCCCTCTGGGAGGAGGGTTCGAAATATATCTAGCAGGGCTACCTGATTCTGTAAAAGCTTTGCTCCCTGTGCCATCTGTCTGCTAAACTCACAAGATTCGTTTTTCTCGCCATGTGCACCCATACCTCTGAACTAGACTGCGTTGTTTCTCCATGTCATATAATAACATATGTGGGTGCATGCATCATTTTGTGTTTGTTTATTTATTCTGCCATGTTTATGTAGTATACACTGGAGGTGGTGACTGAGTGCTGCACGCAAGCAAATTTCATTTTAACGTATGCCGATTAGTGTACATTCAAAGGGACAATAAAAATTATTCTAACCTACCATTAAAGTTCCTAACCTCATCTAAGTTGGAGGTGCAATCCAATTATTTATAATAATCTCCGAATTGAATAGCAGTAGAATTGGGGCTTGGCCAGTGGGTTACCTCAATTTCAGCAAAATCAGGTGTGGAATAAACTGAACCATTAGGATTTTCAGACCATGGTTTATGTCGCAAAGATGCTTTTTCAAAAGGCAGGATTTTTCCTTCCTTCCTTCCTTCCTTCCTTCCTCCCTTCCCTTCCTCTCCCCCTCTATTCCTCCCATTCTCCCTATTTCTTTCTTTCCTTCCTTCCTACCATCTTTTCCTTCCTTCCTTCCTCCCTCTCTTTCTTCCTCCCTTCCCTTCCTCTCCCCCTTTATCCCTCTCTTTCTCCCTATTTCTTTCTTTCTTTCCTTCCTTTCTACCATCTTTCCCTTCCATCCATCCCTTTTTTCCTTCCTTCCTTGCACTCACCCTTCCTTCCTTCCTTGCTTCTCTGCTTGCCTCCTTCCTTCCTTTTCTTCTTTTTCCTTCCCTCTTCATTCGCCTTTCTTCTTCCTTCCCCCCTTTTTCTTTCCTTGCTTTCTTCCCTTCTTTGTTGTTCCTCTTCCCCTTTCACCTTTCCTGTCTCTTCTTGCATGCTCAAATGCAAAAAGGAAAAACATTTCTCCTTTTGTTTTGTTTTGGATTTGTTTTGATAACCCTCTGGCAGAGTCACCATGGCCAGTCCTTTGCTGTTTCCAGAATGGGCCAGATCTAAGCATCCTTACTTAGGGTGCCCCCAAACTAAGGCTTTGAGTTTGACCCGCCTGGTTTAGTGCAACAAAGATAAAGATAAATAGTTCCCCTTGCATATATATGCTAGTCATTCCCGACTCTAGGGGGCAGTGCTCATCTCCATTTCAAAGCCGAAGAGCCAGCGCTGTCCGAAGACGTCTCCGTGATCATGTGGCCGGCATGACTCAACACCGAAGGCGCATGGAACGCTGTTCCCTTCCCACCAAAGGTGGTCCCTATTTTTCTACCTGTATTTTTTACGTGCTTTCGAACTGCTAGGTTGGCAGAAGCTGGGACAAGTCACGGGAGCTCACTCCGTTACATGGCGCTAGGGATTCGAACCGCTGAACTGCCGACCTTTCTGATCGACAAGCTCAGCGTCTTAGCCACTGAGCCACCGCATGCCTTAGGGCAACAAAGGAGAGCTCAAAAACAAGCCCAGCTTGTGTGGCTGTGAATCCAGGCCTCGTGCAACCGCCGGCGATATAGATAGATGGAGAAATCTCAATTCTTTCATCACTTCTGGGTTGCATCAGTGCTGCTTCTATTTTTAGGAACTCAAGTCTTCAGCACTGTCCCTAGACTGAATAAATGATCAAGGGCTTCCCCTTTGGCCTGGATCAGGAAGCCTCCAGCATCCAGGTGGGGAGATATATATATATATGCTGGTTTTGTTGTATTCGGGTCTTTTCCCGTGTAAGATTGAGATTGTCTTTGCAACGTTTCGGCAAGATCTCACCTGCCATCTTCAAGCTTGGGCTTAAAAGTATATATATTTGAATATATATATTTAAAAACCACTTGGCATCTCTGAACTCCAAGGCATGCAACAGCCTCTGTCTTCCTTAACTGGCACTACCGGAAGAACAGAAAGCCAAGGCGTAGCTGATGTGTTGGATGAGTCATATTTTTGAGGCCAGGAATGACATGGAACGATGGGAGATTAAAACTTTTGGAAACTCTTCCCTTGGCTTGTTTCAATGAAACCTGATCTGGTATCTCGCTCTCTTCAGATTTAACAGAATGACAGAGTTGGACGGGACCTTGGAGGTCTTCTAGTCCAACCCCCTGCTCAGGCAGAAAACCCTGTCCCTTTGCAGACAAATGTTTGTACAATCTCTTCTTAAAATCTTCCAGTGTTGGAGCATTCACAACTTCTGGAGGCAAGTTGTTCCACTGATTAATTGTTCTCACTGTCAGGAAGTTTCTCTCTAATTCCAGGTTGTTTCTCTCCTTGGTTAGTTTCCTTCCATTGAATCAGAATGAGCTGGAAGGGACTTTGGAGGTCTTCTAATCCAGCCCCCTGCTCAAGCAGGAGACCCTAAACTATTTCAATCAATCAATCAATCAATCAGAATAGAGCTGGAAGGGACCTTGGAGGTCTTCCAGTCCAACCCACTGCTCAAGCAGGAGACCTTAAACAATATCAATCAATCAATCAATCAGAATAGAGCTGGAAGGGACCTTGGAGGTCTTCTAGTCCAACCTCCTGCTCAAGCGGGAGACCCTAGACTATTTCAATCCATCCATCAATCAGAATAGAGCTGGAAGGGACCTTGGAAGTCTTCTAGTCCAACCCTCTGCTCAAGCGGGAGACCCTAGACTCTTTCAATCCATCCATCCATCAATCCATCAATCAGAATAGAGCTGGAAGGGACCTTGGAGGTCTTCCAGTCCTACCCACTGCTCAAGCAGGAGACCTTAAACAATTTCAATCAATCAATCAATCAGAATAGAGCTGGAAGGGACCTTGGAGGTCTTCTAGTCCAACCCCCTGCTCAAGCAGGAGACCCTAAACAACTTCAATCAACCAACCAATCAATCAGAACTGAAAGGGACCTTGGAGGTCTTCCAGTCCAACCCCCTGCTCAAGCGGGAGACCCTACACCATTTGAGACAAATGACTACCCAGTCTCTTCTTAAAAACTTCCAGTGATGGAGCAGCCACAGCTTCTGGTAGCAAGTAGTTCCACTAGTTAATTGTTCTAACTGTCAGGAAATTCCTTCTTAGTTCTAGCTTGCTTCTCTCCTTGATTAGTTTCCACCCATTGCTTCTTTTCTCTAGATTAAACATACCCAATTCCTGAACATTCCTTCATGCGTTTTAGCCTCTGGTCCTTTAATCCTCTTGGTCCCCTCCTCTCTTGGTCGCCCTTCATTCCTTCCAGAGTCTTAACATCTTTTTACGTCATGGTGACCATATCTTTTTATTCTATAACACTCTTCACTTGTATAAAGTATTTGTATTACAAATACTTATATCCGTATCCTTCGTTTTGTTGTATAAAGTGTTTTTACAGGGAGTCCTCGACTTACAACCACAATTGGGCACCCCAATTTTTGTTGCTGAGGGAGACGTTTAAACACATTTTGCTCCATCTTACGACCTCGCTTGCCACCGTTGTTAAGTGAATCATTGCCGTTGTTCAGTGAGTAACCCAGTTGTTAAGGGAATCTGTCTTCCCCACTGAACTTGCGAGTCAAAAGGTCGCAAAAGGGATCACGTGACCCTGGAACCGTCATACGTGCGAGTTTCCAAGTATCTTAATTCTGATCACGTGACCATGGGGGACGCTGAAATGGTCGTAAGTGTTGAAACGGTTCATGCGTCCCTTTTTTCGGTACTGTTGCAAACCGTCACTAAATGAACTGTTGCAAGTCGAGGACAACCTGTATTTGTATAAAGTGTTTTTTATTGCAACAGAAACTAGCAAATCTGAGCATGCTCCTTCCTCCTCTTCTGATTGGAAGAAGCATTTTCTCATTTCCTTTCTTTGTCTGGGCTCAAACCCTGTTTATTGGACTGTTGCCTTGGTAACGGTTCTTCCTCCCTCAAGGCCATTCGCGCTGACCTCTATGCCTCTTTTCAAGTTCATCTCCATGGATAATTAGCCGACTAAGGTTGCTCTTCTCACCATGCAAAGGTCTCTTTGCGTTATCATTTTTATTGTTGTAGTTAAAACGTTTAATGAAAAGAAAATATTATTTTAACAAGCATACAAAGGTCTCCGGGCACAATTCCAATCCCTTGCCTTTCTAGGGATCGTACTCATAAAGACTTCCTTCTCTGTGCCTCGAATTAACTTCAATCAGTCAGAATGCAGCTGGAAGGGACCTTGGAGGTCTTCTAGTCCAACCCTCTGCTCAGGCAGGAAACCCTATATGGCGAACCTATGGCGGGTGTGCCAGAGATGAGAAGGAATGGAAAGTCGCCCCTCCTTGTTAGCATATCTCTTGATAAGAAATAAAAACCGATAACATGTTCTAATTAAAAACAAACTTTAATATGAAAATAAAAATAAACAAATCTATCTAATTGTTACATTTTGGCAAGAGCAATTGTCGCCCACCTTCTTGGCAGATGAACAGAAGAATCAAAAGTACAGAAGTCTCTGGAATGTGTGTGAGCAGGCGCAGTACATCACTTGCTGATAAGGCCAGTGACCTGCGCAATAACTCTTCAGCTCGGCTAGCAAACAATTAACACAGTGACAAGAGGGCCACGCATCACTCTCTGTGCGGGCACGCGAGCTTTCGCCCCAGTTCAGCTCTGCTACACATGCGCGCGCATACGCCTCCTTCTGCCGCATTTATTTTTCATGTTTGACATTCTCCTACTTTTAAGTCTTCCTATTTCTTAGAGATTATCCAGAACCAAGGTGCTTTTTTCAAAAGGCAACCATGAACTGGATGTCTCAGAATCTACAGAGTTCAGTCGTGAAGGGATCTTGGCCATTCCATGGGTGCTGGACTTGGGTTCTAATTCCTCCTCCTACCCAAGGAAGCTCCTTGGGTGATTCTTCCCTCCAGGCCAACAGTCAATGCAGAGCAGTGGTGAAGACGCTGGATTAGGAGTGGTGAGGCCCAGATTATAATCCCTACTCAGATATACAGAAATCCCTGGGGATTTGGAGTCCTCCTCCTCCCTCAGCCCAAGAACTGGTGTGGGGAAAGTGGTTGAGGTGCTATCGCTGGTGAGTGCCAAGTTCATGTCCATCTTCATTTATGGAGACTTTGGGTTGATCTGTCTTTTGGCCAAGTTGTTTCAACAAGAAGAGCTCTAGAGTTCACTGTAACCGCATTGCCAAAAAGGCATTAAGAGTTTGTCAACCAAATCTTGCGAAGCTTCTTCTCCGGTAACACTGTGCCGCAAACTGGGGCATACAAAACCTTTGCCAGACCAATCCTCGAATACAGCTCATCTGCCTGGAATCCTCACTGTATATCGGACATTAATGCAATTGAGCGAGTCCAGAGGTATTTCACGAGAAGAGTCCTCCAGTCCTCTGCTCACAATAGGATGCCTTACGCCACCAGGCTTGAAATTTTGGGCCTTGGACAACCTGGAACTACACCGCCTACAGTCTGATCTAAGCATAGTACACAACATTGTCTGCTACAACGTCCTACCTGTCAACGATTTCTTCAGCTTCAATCTCAATAATACACAGGCAAACAATCGATACAAACTCAAGGTAAACCATTCCAAACTCGATTGCAGAAATATGACTTCAGCAACAGAGTGGTAGCCTAGAATGTTCTACCTGACTCCATTGTTACATCCCCAAACCCCCGTAATTTTAACCTCGAACTGTCCACCGTGGACCTCACCCCATTCCTAAGAGGTCCGTAAAGGAGGCGTGCATAAGCGCACCAGCGTGCCTACCGTCCCCTCTCCTACTGTCCCCATTTATTTGCACTAATTTCCTTTGTCCATGTCCATGTTTATTCTTATACCTGCTGTCTTGTACATGTTTGACAAACCAAATAGAATGAAACAAATAAACATAACTGGGATGGTGTGGGATATGGTGATGATGGAGAAACTGTACCAGCGCTGACTGGATTTTCCTGGAGACCTACTCATCTACAAAGGAAAGGAAGACAAGAGTAGCTTAGGTGAGAGGCAAGGATCCATGATCAGAAGGCTGAGGGGGGGAAAAAAAGAGGCGTTGATCAAGAGTTCCAGGAAGATCTCCAATAAAGGCAATCTAATTTCTTCCAAACCGCATCGCGTCCGTGTGACTTCTTATTTACCAAGCAATTGAGCAAGGCCAGTTGGCCTTTCTCTTCTCCGCCCAAGTTCTCCTCCAGCATCAGAGGGGTGAGACAACAGAGAAATGTGGGGGCAGGAGAGAAGTGAGCAACAATTTAATTGACAGTCTTCCAAGTATTTTTTTTTCACCTCTACAGTTCCTGAAGTTAAACAGAAAGTTCTCCAAGTGAGAAGTTGGTTTCACTAGCTGGTCCTTTCAACATTTTTTTATCAGTCCCAATGAGCAAAACGCTCATGTTGCCGGTTTCCCAACTCTCATTGTGTTGCTTGGTCTTTTGACCCCGGAAATAAGCACTTGGCCTTATTTTGGGAGAGGTCTTATTATTTTTGAGGTGCAAGAGGCCCCTTAACCACGGACCGCAGATCAGCTGATCCAGAGAGGGCCGGAAGTTCTGTCTCTGCACACTCTTGCCAGCCCTAGCATCCTGCTGCTCTTTTTGGAGCTGCAAGATCGTACGTCGTATCGTCGCAGCGTCAGCCCCGCAAAGTACATTTTTGCGGCCGCCACTAAGAGAAGGGGGTGTGGTAGCTAGGATTTGTGGGAGCAGCCTCCGCGAGGCCATTCCACATAGATGGCAGGTGCATGTGGGGTGCACAGGGCATGTTTCCCACCCCCAGGAAATTGTTGGGACCGGCTATGCATGCATTTAAATGTTTTAGGGAAGGGCTTATTTTCAGAAGAGGGCTTATTTTAGCGCATGCACTCAAAAGCCCGATTGGGCTTATTATCCAGGGAGGTCTTATTTTTGGGAAAACAGAGTAATACACCATAGTATTTGCTTACCTACCAGTTCGCAAATGTGAGCATACACTTTGCTTTTGCTTTGCCGTGCATGCGCTTTTGGTGAAAAAGGGCGCAAGTGGGATGCCATAGAGTCAGGGCAGGTGGGACGGGCCACCTGCAATTTCTGCTACCATTTTGGGTGAACTGGTCCGAGCTGGTAGAATACCACCTCTGCACCACAGAGAAGACTTCCTTTTCTTTTCTATCCTACTCTATGGAGTAGAGAGATGGTCTCGGACAGACAGCCACTTGAAGAGATTTAGAAGCATTCGAAATGTGGATTTACAGGCGGCTGTTACGTATAAGCTGAGTTAACAAAATCAGAAATGAGGAGGGGATCAGCCACCTGGGAAAGCAAGGGAAATCATCAAAACCATAAAAAAGCAAAAGTTAGAATATTTTGGACCTGTGATGCGACACCTGGAAAAATACAACCTCCTTCACTTAATCCTCCAGGGAAAGATTGAAGGAAAACGAGGTCCAGGCAGAAGAACATCAAAATCTAAGGGACCAGTTTGGACAAAACTCAGCAGCACTTTTTCATGGGGCTGTTGATAAAAATAGGATGGCCAACATGATTGCTGACATCCAATGCTGGATATGGAAGGAGGAGGAGGAGGAGGAGGAGGAGGAGGAGGAGGAGGAGGAGGAGGAGGAGGAGGAGGAGGAGGAGGAGGAGGGGGAGGAGGGGGAGGAGAAGGAGGAGGAGGAGGAGGAAGAGGAGGAGGAGGAGGAAGAAGAAGAAGAAGAAGAAGAAGAAGAAGAAGAAGAAGAAGAAGAAGAAGAAGAAGAAGAAGAAGAAGAAGAAGAAGAAATGAATTGAGCCCATGAGGATGGGATATGTGTGTCCACAAGGTTTTGGTGAGGAGGTGGATCAGAAAAAACGATCAGAAAAGATTTGTCGATACTTAATCCACAAATCGGTCTTGAAAAGTTCCGGTTTCTACAGTGGCTGAGCCAGAGATAATCTTTTATCTGATTTGCATCTATGTCCTTGATGAGTCTGCTGTTAGAAATGCTGGAAGTTCCTCCTGGCCAGCTGTTCAAAACTAGTTCCTTGTTTAGTTCCTCAATAAATCCATATGATTGACTGTCATAGTAATTCTAAACCCAACCCAATCATCTTCAGAGTTTCCATTGCAAAATAAAGCTCAACTGGGAGCGTGGGGGGAACGTATCCTTCAACTGACGCTTGACTTTTGATGATTTCACGGCTGTGTTTCTGTGGTTTTCTTGAAACCACCACAACAATCCCTAACAAAAAACAATCTTTTCTTTGAGCCTAATGCATACCTATCCGTGTATTTTCTCGGCAATAATATGGAAGTGGTTGGCCACTGTTTTCCCCCCAAAATTTAATCTTTAGCTCTGAGATTGGTCCCTCATCCAAGTACTAACTAGTTCAATCCTGCATAGCTTTTGGGATCAGCTAAGATCCACAAGAATCAAGAAGACAATTGGCTCCCTGGGTAGGATGCAAGATCCCGCCTGCGCTATCTATTCAGCACCTTTCAGAACTGCCATCATACGCATGGGTTAGCTGCCAGTCTGCCGTGAACTATGGAGGGAGGGAGTCAGACGTGGAGTGGGGGGAGGCTAACTACTCATTGTACCATCCAGAGACATCAACTCAAGATCAAAATGCTGGGAATGGAAGGCAACAGCTGCCCAAACAGCCTATAGTTGAAGACACAGTTCCCAGGGGTGGGATTCAATCGGTTTGGCCCGGTTCGGGCGAACCGGTAGCTCCAAAGATCAGCTGAGTGCAAACCGGTGCACTCTGACCCTCAGGTGGACCCTCCCACCTGCCCCCAGGTTATCTTCACCTATATTTCCTTGTTTTTTAGCCCAGCTGATTGGCACAGCAGAGTGGATTGCCGCACCTCAGCTGTTTTCCAGTGAATTGTGCACACACGTGCAGCATGTGTCAGGCATGCTAGGCACATGTGCACTCAGGAAACCGGTTGTTAAACCGGGAGGATCCCACCCCTGACAGTGCCCAAAATGTTTTATTCCAATATAATTGGACAATAACGGACTATAAGGAAAAAGGAGGAACTGGGGAGGAATTGGACAAGAAAAATTAATCAGGATAGTTTGACGCGCAAATTTCAGTTCCGGCTTTGCTTTAATATAATCCATTTGGCCTTTAGTAAAGAATACCTTTCACCCTGAATGGAGTCGAGAGTCATTCTTACTTAAGAGACCAAGTTGAGGCCAGAGTGACAGTACCTCTCCTGTTCATTGCATTATCACAGTTTGATAGAACTTCCTTTGAATTGAGATCAAATCCTGGTTGGTTGCTTCAGCTTTTTTTTTTAAATCTATGTAACAATTAGTGGTGGTGTTTTTTTTTTTCTATTTTATGTTTTCATCTATCCCACACTCGTGCTTCCTGATGTTGTGGTTTTCCTTCCAACCACTGGGGTGGGTGGGAAAAAACCTAACACAAAGTTTTGAACCTTCACAAAATCAGCCAAATGCCATGCAACAAGGGAATTAAATATCCATGCAACTTTCCCATTTAATAAATGAAGAACACACAACACCCAAGCACAATGTGAATGCTTCCTTGAGATTTGCTCATGAAATGAAACAAGGTTGTGTTCGTGCAATACTTTCCACCGTTTGCTCAAGAATTCTCAATGTTTGGGTTTGTGTTACATCATTCATGAGGTTTCATCAAACTGGGTTTGCCTCCAATGCCTACGTGATTAAATTCCTGCCTTCTTGGCGTATCTCCAATAGTAAACTATTGCTATTCTTTGGAGATTCCAGGGATCCCACTCCCTACAGCGCTGGTGATGTTACTTAGTTGGGTGATGAAATGTCTGCAAGAAATCAATCAAGCTCAGAGAAGGTCAAGATTACCTCATTTCAGTCCTGAATGACAAATGATTGTCCTCTAGCCATTCTAGTGACGGTGTGATCCTCCTGCCAATCCACCTTATCCATTTTCTTCCTACATTCCTACTCTCCTTTGCTCAGCCGAGGGCAATAATTTTCCAATCCGATTCTCCACTCCTGTCACGTGCCCATAGACTGTGAGTTTCTGCTTGTCCATCACCTCCAGGGAGCAGCCGGATTTTAATTGGTCCAAGACTGAGTGATTGGTTCTTCCTACATTTCTTAAACCACACATGATTCCTACTACGGGAGGTAGGCTTGCATCACTTGCTAGTTGTTGGATAGCAGAGGTGGGATGGAAAAATGTTAGCAACCAGTTCTCTGCCCGGTTGCTGGGTGGGCATAGCTTCCTGTACTATGGCAGGGGGGCACTTTTACCCTCCCCAGACTTCTGGTACTTCCGCCAGGCCTGTTTTTCACCCTCCCCAGGCTCCGGAGGCTTTCCTCGAGCCTCCGGGAAGGCGAAAACAGCCTCCCCGGACTCCGTAAGCCAGAAACAGGTGTTTTTGGACTTCCAGTACTTCCGATAGGTCCATTTCTCACTCTCCCAGAGCCTCTACATGGGCCATGCACTTACCTCGCATCAAAAATGGGCGTGTGGAGACTCCTGGGAGGGGAGGGACAGGGTGGGTGGGGCCAGCCAGTCCTTGCAACTACTGGTTAATTAAAATTAACATCTGGTTCACCCGAACTGGCCCGAACCGGCTGAATCCCACCCCTGTTTGATGGTGATCAATTTAGAGACTCCTGACAGCTGGTGATTTAGAACAGGGAAACTTTCAGGGTCTCCTCCAAATTCTTAGATTTCATTGAGTGTGGAAGGAGGCAGAGGAAAGGAAGACATAGAAGATTTTACTGCCCCATGCTTGGCTTCAAACCCCAACAACAGAGCCCGAAGGAGGAAAGGGAGAGGATGTGGAAAGTAAAAGCCAAGGCGGTTCTTCTTGCGATGGGTGTCAGGGTTCCAAATAGCATCCAGAATTAAATCAGAGTCCAAGGAAAAGTATTGCTCAAAGTTCCAATTGATGAAGAGAGCCATGTTGGCACATCTGGGGGAAACCCGAATCTGAAAGCTTCCCGGTTTTCCCCTCCCAGTTGAAAGTTCAAGATCTTTCCTCCCCCACCCACCAGTCCATCCCATGGTCCAATCTCCCACTGCCACGCTGGCAGTAGTTCCACTCATCCAGTTCCGGTCAGGTGCAGAGGTGCAGAGACAAAAGATGACCTTGGCTTTCCAGAAAGAATTTTGTTATGGCTACATATCATCTAACTCCCTACAATCCCCTCTCCCGTTTTCCCACAATAGAAAAATGCATAGTAGAATAATAGAGGCAGGTGTGGCAGGCCAAAGACCCCAAAGAAAAGAGGGCCGCAGGCCTGACTGTGGGAAGACTGAAGGATTTGTCTCCTATGCTGGGAGAGGATCTCCAACAGATCCTAGGAACAACATTAGAGCTCTCTCTGCAGAAAACCACACAGCTAGGAACACCTAAGACAGTGATGGCAAACATTTTTGTGTTTGGGTGCCAAAAGGGCGCATGCACGTGTGATAATGTGCGTGTGTGCCCACACCCATAATGCAATGCCCCCCATGCATGCGCGCAGGCCTCACTGAAGCCTCCAGATTTCCGGTAGACCCATTGAACCGTTTTTCATCCTCCCCGGGCTTTAGAAAAGCTTCCGGAAGCCCAATGGGTGTACTGGAAGTTCACTTACTTTCCACACTGGTTCACAAATGGGAAGGGGCAAACATCCACGCATGCGCTCGAGTCTTCCGCGCATGTGCTTTGGCTTGAAAATGTGCCTAATAGTACGCCATAGAGCTGGGGCAGGTGGGCGTGCACTCCCGCGATTTCCATTACCGGTTCAGCCGAACCGGGCCGAACCGGCTGAATGCCACCTCTGCATTCAATGTATGCCACGGTTCACATCAGACTATCACACCTTTCCAATCTTTCTTTTTTAAAAAAATATAGTGATTTCCACAGTCTTGAGTACTTCAAGTTTTACGAAGCCATAAAAACGACTGAACCTTGGGATAATATCTCAGGTTGATATCAAGCGATGAAAAATATAACTTGTGGATCCCCCCCCCCCCCCCCCCCGTGATCCACAACCACCTGATAACCCACCTTCGGAGTCTGAAGTAGGGGGAAAAAATAAAGATCAAAGTCAAGGAAAAGTTAGGCTAAACTCACAAGAGGTCCACTGAAAAGAGAAAATGGGACAGGTTGCACTACACATCAACATTGGTTTCTATCATCCCATGAGACTGCAAAGCCTTAAAAAATTTCTTCGGCTAGACTTACCTGCACCACTCTCTTCTCTCCTCTGAAATTCTAGTAGCCCTTTCCAGGATGGAGGAAGTTCCTGATTAAGGATTGGTCCAGTTTCAACTTTTGTATTTGTAACCTGAGCGACCAATCAGAAACGTTGAGTCTTTGTCAATATCATGGGAAGAGATGAGCCACATTTCCACTTTCTTTCTTTTAATAACAAGCCTCAGGTCAAGGGGCCAGGAAATTTCAACACACTTCTGGTGTCCTCACTGTCTCATGGATTCCTCCTATTTGAAATATGCAGAGCTCCGATCAATCTCATCCTCCTCCAGTTACTCATCTGCTTGTAAATCCTGACATCTTCATGAATCATGGATGTAGATGGAAGAATCATTGACATGATAGATTCAACAAACTAGCAACCGAACTGATCAAGAGTAGCACATTGCCCTGTTTAGATTTCTCCGTTTTAGAAATCCTGTTAGCATGTGATTGTTGTGGCCCGCCAGTGGCTAGCAGATTCGGACAGTGAGGAGGTTGGGGAGGAAGATGGGCCAGTCCTGGAGTCTGGGGGAGGCTCTGATGAGGGCTCTGTGTCGGAGGCAGAGAGGGGGCCATGGCCGTCTGACAGTTACCAGCTGTCTTTGGAATCAGACATCAGTGAGGCAGAAGAACAGCTGGAGCCTGTTCCCAGTGTGAGCATGCACAGAATTGCCAGACGAAGGGAACAGCTAAAGAACAGGGGTCGACTTGGGAGTAATTGCCCCTCCCAGAGGAAATAAAAGAGGAGCGAAGGGGAGGGGAGTTTGCAGGAGACAATTAAGTTCGTTTAATTGGTTCATGACTCTCCAAGTTTTGCAGCCGGCAGGATCCCAGCACTGCCAAGAATCTCCTAAAAACAACCTGATGCCCTCTAAATAGTCATACAGCTAATACAAGGGTAGGTGTGTGAGCTCATTAATTTGACCACTCCATTATTGCTGTGAGTACCATCTTCAGGTCAAGAGGTTGGCACAGAAATGGCTGAGTCACTGTCCTTTCGCTAACCTGCCCTGCCTTTGGTTCAACAGTTTCTTCATTACATACAGAAGCAATGCCTGAAAAGCCCAATTAATTCGAAGAGGAAATTCTGCATTTCGCCACCGAACAGGCTCACATTAGACGTGACTTCACCTTCAGCCTCTGAGGGGTTGCACGCGCAACTTCCAGCTCTTCGTAGATCACAAGCTTTGAATGAACAAGTGACTGATTCAGTCGTTTGAAAGTGCAACATCCAAAAATCAAACACTTAATATTGCATGTCATAACTGCAGCAAGAATCATATACGCACAGAACTGGAAAAACAAAAACACACCAATCAGAAGAAAACATGATTTAAAAAAAGTACTAGAATGCACTGAAATGGACAGGCTCACAATAGAAATAAAAGATAAAGAAGAATCTGAGTATTACTCAGTATGGAATGTATGGTAGAGATGGTTAGAGGAAAATGCAAAGAATAAGAAAGCAATAAAGGGGAAAAGAAGTTTGAGAAAATAGAAAATAATCATAAAACCGCAGAATTAACAAGAGGGGGGGAAATGTAAGATGGACTGTATATAAAATAGTACTGAATAAGATATATAGGAGAAACGTAAGTACATAGGTGGATATAAGATGTATTGTATAGAAATAAGTACATGGAAAGAATAATAGAAATAGAAGAAATTTAAGTATAAGTAACTATATGAGTAGATGAAAAATGTTTAAAAATAGACATATAGATATATAAAGGTATATATGTACAGATATAAGGAGTATAATCGATGCTTAACAATGTAGAAATGTTGCAAAGATGATATTTATGTTTTTTTAATGGAAATAAACTAATAAAAATATTAAAAAAAAACAAAATTCTAGAGAAGATTGGGAAAATACGCGCTGATATTAATATATATATATATATATATATATATAAAACACTCTAGACAAAAAAAATAGAATTAGGGGGAATATTGTTATACATGATTTTGCATAACATATTTAAAGTGAATGTCAGATGTTAAGATTGGATTTTGAAAAAGGATGATATTAGATATGCCCAAGAGCAAAGTTATGACTATTAGAAGGATGTAGTAAATATTGACTAATTGAAAAGGAAGGAATTCGTGCTGATATCAATACATATAATATTATTGGAATATGATTATTATAAGGATGTAGTAAATATTAATTGAAAAATGAAGGAATGTGTGTTGATGTGAATATATATAATAACACTTACACTATGTTTGTTTTATTAATGTAATAATGTTAATCTGTATTAGTATTGATTTTGTACTAAAATGAATGATACTCAGAGGCCACACGGTCCATGCAATTATATTGATGATATTGGTGTATGTTTAAAAATATAAAACTTTACTCAAAAAAAAAAAAGTGCAAAATTCTAGAGCAGATTGGGAAATGGTTTGACTCAGAGCTTGCTTCCATTGAATATAACCACAGTTCAGTTGGGCCTTGATGAGATAGCTAGTAGCTGCCCTTAACTTCAGCCCACCCATGAGTTAAGAGAAAATTCTCATCAGCTACACTCCCAATTAAATACCACAAAAGGTAACAATTAAAGGAGTGAATGTCAAATGGAGAAGCTCTCAGGAACAAGGGCCTTTTCCAATTCTAGTTCACTCATTGGTTGAAAAAACCCAGGATTGTCCTTGTAATATTATTGTTATTGTTTTGTTATTAGGCTCACACCGTACCTTTTGTTTAGGAGCTCAAGAGAGCATAAATAATGCTTCCATTTCCACTGTCACCACAGAAGTTGTGGGGGACTGTTGTTACTTGCGAAGTCGTGTCCAACCCATCGTGACCCCATGGACCACATTCCTCCAGGCCTTCCTTGTCTTCTTCCATCCTCTGGAGTCATTGAAGCTCACGCCTGCTGCTTTGGTGACTCCATCCAGCCACCTCCTTCTCTGCCGTCCCCTTCTTCTTCTTTTGCCCTAAATCTTTCCCAGCATGAGGATCTTCTCCAGGGAGTCCTTCCTTCACATTAGGTGGCCAAAGTCTTTGAGTTTCCTCTTCAGGATCTGGCCTTCTAAAGAGCAGTCAGGGTAGATCTCCTCTAGGACTGACCGGTTGGATGGCTTTGCAGTCCAAGGGACTCAATGCAGGAGTCTTCTTCTCCAGCACCAGAGTTCAAAGGCCTCCATTCTTTGGCTCTCAGCCTTCCTCATGGTCCAACCTTCACAGCCATCCATTGCAACAGGGAAAACCACAGCCTTGACTATGCGCCCTTTTGTTGGCAGGGCATGTCTCTGCTTTTTAGTCTGCTGTCTAGATTTGCCATAGCTTTTCCTCTCTAGGAGCAAGCCTCTTGATTTCTTGGCTGCAGTCCCCCATCTGCGATGATCTTGGAGCCCAGAAAATAAAATCTGTCACCACCTCCACTTCTTCCCCATCTATTTGCCAGGAATTGGGGGACTAGTAAAGACAAAATAGCAGAGTGAATATATTTTGCCAATTCATCCTGCAAAGGAAACAGAAGGTCCTTCACTGTTGCTACAAGTGTGTAAGACCAAGCTGAGATTAAGTATTATTTGTGGTTTTCAAGCAGAAGAGGAAGTGGTCTTCAAAAGTATTTGGCATGTCTTCCATGTAATGGAGATTAAAATGACAGCACTGTAGGACAAAAGGAGGGTCAGGGAAAGGCTCCCTTCTGGCACTTTTAGGGATCCGTTCAGTGGTTCTTGCAACGCCTCGGTGATGGAGAAATAAAACGTAAGATAATATTGCTCTCTAGAGGGTTGGGGGGAGTACGTTTCTGCTGTATCACTTTTGTCTAAGAAGTTATTTCAGTGTCTTTGTTTCCCACTATTTTGCTATTATGGTGGTGGTAGTCTTGCTTTCCTTTCCAAAAGAAGAGAATCCTAGCATTGATGATGTTACCTAGTTGGGTAATGAAACGTCTGCGAGAAAACAACCAAGGCCAGAGAGCATCAAGCATCCCGTTGTTGTTGTTCTTCCTCCTCCTCTTCTTCTTCCTCCTTCTTTTCTCCTCCTCCTCCTCCTCCTCCTCCTCCTCCACAAACCCCACTCCTTTCTAGCACTGATGGTGTTCCCTAGTTGGATCATGAAACATCAACCAAGCTCAGAGACAACCAAGGACCCCACAGTTCTCCTCCTCCTTCTCTTCTTCTTCTTTCTCCTCCCCCTCCCCCCAAACCCTACTCTCTTCTAGAATTGGCGATGTTACCTTGTTGGGTAATGAAACGTTTGCAAGAAAACGAGCAAGCTCAGAGAGCACAATGGTAGTCTGAGCCATCAATATTTTCTTCTTTCAGTACAGTAGGTTTGCTCCAGTTCCATGCTCAGTCTTAGGATCCCAGTGTTTCCCAGATTCTGGGATTATAAGATTGAGCATGAAAGTGGGACAAAGCTATTGCATGCTCAGGGGCGCAGTGGCTCAGTGGCTAAGATGCTAAGCGTGTCGATCAGGAAAGTCGGCAGTTCGGCGGTTCGAATCCCTAGCGCCGTGTAACAGAGTGAGCTCCCGTTACTTGTCCCAGCTCCTGCCAACCTAGCAGTTCGAAAGCACATAAAAATGCAAGTAGAAAAATAGGGACCACCTTTGGTGGGGAGGGAACAGAGTTCTGTGTTGAAAAAGTGTTTGTGGTTCTGTCCCCCCCCACTCCACCCTCAGATCAGCTATATACATAACCTTGTGCCAAGACATGTAAGGGGAAAAAAATTCAATCTTATCTTTACTAAAGCAATACGATTTTACTACTCTTACATTGCTGGAAATTGTGGGTTGATCTGACATTTTAGTCTGGAATAAACAAGTTTGAAGTACCTTTGCCCTTGATGCTTTTATCTGTAGGAATTATTCTGCAAGATAATGCAGAGATCCAAGTGCATTCAAGGCCGCTCACGTTGCTAGAAAGAGAACTGGCGAAAAGAATTTCTGCCAATCCAGAGACATTCCGCAGAGCCCATCTCTTAAAAACGATGCCCTTACGGACTTTTAAGCAAAACCAAACTCATCATTGGCCCCGCCTTCCTTTTATTCACAAGGGGATTGCGATTTCTAATTCTCCTTCTAAGTTGGGTTGTAAAATGACTTCACAAAGAGGAAACGTTTTTTAAACACATGGCTTTTCTTTTTTAATCTGCTTTGTGGAGCTTGCCCAGCAAAATGGTGGACCAGGTTGAACCAGGGTGAAGGTTCCCCTCGCACATATGTGCTAGTCGTTCCCGACTCTAGGGGGCGGTGCTCATCTCCATTTCAAAGCTGAAGAGCCAGCGCTGTCCGAGGACATGAAAGGTCGACTCGGGAGTAAGGCCACAGGTGGAGGATGAATGGCCCTTCCCAGAGGAAATAAAAGAGGAACAAAGGGGGAGTGGAGTTTGCAGGAGACAATTAGTTCACTTAATTGGTTCGTGACTCTCCGAGGCTCCTTGCCAGGTTCTGCAGATCTCGGCCTGGCAGCTCTCCAAGCCAGATAAGGTCTGTGACCGTAAATCCTCCCTTGAAAGACTTTGCTGGATGTGAATGAACTTCTGCAAGCAAACAACCAAGCTCAGAGAGCAAGCTCCTTCACTCCTGAGTGAAGGAGTGGAACATCTGCCAATTTGAACTGAGGTAATGGAATGTGAGGCAATTGGCAGTTGGAACAGAGTTCTTTTCAGGTGGGGAGGGGGAGTAGAACTCCTTAGCATCAGAGCGTGTTAATTACTGTATAAGAAATGCTAATGATCTGATGGTCATTTTGAAAAATTCTTTCTTAGCAAGCACCTAGAAGCCAAGAGGAACATATGTGCCAAATTTCGTGATGAGTGAGTGGTAGTTGGTTTTTATATATAGAGATTTGCTTGTTTGGAGTTTCCAGGAGAAATTATATTGATTGAGTGATATTAGTTGCATTAGACCTTGAGGATAAAAATCAAGCTTTTAACCAATATTCAACACACACTTGAAATAGTTTTCCAACCTAAATTTAACTAACTATTTTTTTACAATTTAATAGCAGCTCATGCTTCCAAGCCTTAATATTTGGGGGGGGGGGGGTGTTTCCTCTTTCTTTCATAATTCTTGACACAATGCTGGAAATTACCAGAAACCGAATGATGAGGCTTCTCCGAAGTTATCTAAAATGACATTCTTTGAGATTACTTGATTTAGCAGCAGGCAAACACTAAAGTTGTAAAAGAACATTTGTTTTGGATTAAAGCACCCAAGAAATAATTCGGCGATGGAAGTGTCGATTGAGACGGGGGTTGTGAAATGAAAAAAAAGCGCAACTGAAAAGCACAATTACAAAATAAAGAGCTCTATTTTATTTTCCTTTATACTGTGTTTTGAAGATGATGCTGGCCACGGTTAAGAGGTTACTTCCCCAGCCGTCCTCCGTGTTACGCCGGCAAACTGGAAAAAAGAGACGTAAATGCATCCCGTGATGACAAAATTGTGACATCTAAAGGAAATTTGGAACAGGGGTTTCCACCCTCCCACCCCTTCCTTTCTTTTCCTCCCTCCCTCCCTCCCTCCCTTCCTCCTCCCTCCTTCCAAAACTGGCTGGGGAATTCTGGGAGTTGAAGTCCTCCAGGCTTAAAGGTGCCAAGGTTGAAGACCCCTGATTTACAAAAGCAAGAGGGGCAACCATGTTGGCAGGAGTATCTGAAGCAGGGGGTTGGACTAGATGACCTGCAAGGCCCCTTCCAATTCTTGTTATTCTGTATGTCTGTCTGAAGACTCGTTTGTTTCCACTTGTACCCCGTTTCCCTGAAAATAAGACCTCCCTGGATAATAAGCCCAATCGGGCTTTGGCGCGTATGCACTAAAATAAGCCCCCCCGAAAATAAACCCTCCCTGAAAATATTGCAACACAGCAGCAGCCATGAGGTGACCACACTTTCCACCTCCTGCACCTCAAAAATAACAAGACCTCCCCGAAAATAAGGCCAAGCGCTTATTTCGGGGGTCAAAAGAAAATAAGACCCTGACTTATTTCCAGGGAAACACTGGTATTATTCAGTCATAACCCAAGAAACAGAGATTGGTAGAATATGAGTTTTAAAAACCAGATATAGGGGAAAATAAATATCATATCTTTCATCTTCCAACAGCAGGACCACATTCTCGGTTCTTCGCTCGATTCAAGGTCCAAGACCCTGAAATGAACGTATCTCTCCACCTTAGAAGTTCTTGGAGGGACTTCACCTACCAGCTCAGGTGAGCCAAGACTATTCTCCTTTGGCCGAGTCTGTTGACTGGTTGAGTTCTTCTTGGGGTAGGCTGACAGACAGAGGGGTTTCCTCCTCCTCTTCCTCCTCAGCTTCTCCATCGTCTTCATCCATTTCAAACACGCGGATGTGCCGCAGGTTAGAACTTAGCTAGGAAAAACATGAAGGACGGTTGAAAGTTAAAGCCAACTGCCTCAGAACTGAACTTTCAGGACTTAAGGTAAAGATTCCCCCTGTACATACGTGCTAGCCGTTCCTGACTCTAGGGGGCGGTGCTCATCTCCGTTTCAAAGCCAAAGAGCCAGCTCTGTCTGAAGACGGCTCCGTGGTCGTGTGGCTGGCACGACTAAACACCAAAGGCGCACGGAACGCTGTTCCCTTCCTACCAAAGGTGGTTCCTATTTGTCTACTTGCATTTTTTACATGCTTTCGAACTGCTAGATTGGGACAAGTAACGGGAGCTCACTTCGTTACGTGGCACTAGGGATTCGAACTGCCGAACTCTCTGATCGACACACTCAGCGTCTTAGGCACTGTGTCCCTTTCAGTACTTAGGACAGAGATATTATGTCACCAGCTTGGGTGCCGTCACCCTAAAACTAAAAGCAATTTTGTTTTTTTCCCTCAAGGAAGATAACAAGATAAGCTGAGGTGAATGAGAGATGGAATTACAAGAATTTGTCCACTAGATTCTTTATATCATTCAAAAACCACAGAGATTTCTTTATACTCTTTTTAAAAACTCCTTTCTGGGAAGAAGCTAATTCCAAGTCTCTTCGTGGATAACGGGGAAGCTTAAAGAGCGATTATTTACAAACCAGTCTCCTGAATTGTTATCAATTCTAGGAGTTCATAACTACCGGTGTCTCCTCAAATAACTTTTCCAACCTCTTGTTGTTTAGAAACGTTACGATTTTTATGAAGGTTTCGCTCCTCTTTTATTTCCTCTGGGAGGGGCCGTTCATCCTCCACCTGTGGCCTTACTCCCAAGTCGACCCCTGTTCTTTAGCTCTTCCCTTTGTCTGGCAACTCTGCGCATGCGCACACTGGGAACAGGCTCCAGCTGTTTTTCTGCCTCACTGATGTCCGACTCTGAAGGCAGCTGATAACTGGCATACGGCTCTGGCCCCCTCTCTGCCTCCGACACAGAGCCCCCATCAGAGCCTTCCCCAGACTCCAGGACTGGCCCAGGTTCCTCCCCAACCTCCTGAGTCTGCCACCCGCTCCGCTGGCAGGCCACAACAGTATCCTTGAACAAACAATGACACTCACAACACAAGACACTTTCCGGATGCCGTTAACGGTGACGTAGTTAGCCTTCATGTTCTCCAGCACCCTCCACTGAGTCTCTGCGGTCACGGTGCAAGTGGGAATGCCGTCCCGCTGCATGTCTAACCTAACATCCAGAAGAAAACCAAGTAAGAGGAACGTGTGCGGTTGTCCCCCATTGCCCAAGGTGTCCCCACATCTATACAAATAGCCCTCAACTTGCAACACTTTGTCTAGTGACCGTTGAAAGTTACAACGTCGCTGGAAAAAGTGTGTTAGTTTTTCACACTTATAATCTTTGCAGCCTCCCCGTGATCATGCGATCAACATTCAGAAGTATGGCAACTGGCATGTACTTATGCCGGTTGCAGCCTCCAGGAGTCCCCGTGTGTGACAAACGAAGTTAATGAGGAAGCCAGAATCACTTAATGACCGGGTGACTAAATGTCTATGGAGATTCTCAGTCATCCAGGCCGTGGTTTTCCCAAAATCAAGAGGCCACCGGACTTTCTGGTTTTTTCTTTGAAGACATTTCACTTCTCATCCAAGAAGCTTCTTCAGCTCCGACTGGATGGTGGGGAATGGAAGGATTGATACTCCTTGCAGACAGCTGGTCCTTTGCATCCTTTTTAGAGAGCCATTGAGGCTTCTTGGAGGTTTGTCTGTGTCCTCAGGGTCACCTGAGTGGTGCAAATGGGTGTGGAGTCCACAACACAAGTCCTTTCAGCAGTTCCAAGAAGCCTTCACACCCATTTGCACCACTCAGGTGACCCTGAGGACACAATCAAACTTCCAAGAAGCCTCAATGGCTCTCTAAAGGTAAATTGAATTTTAAAGCCAACTGCCTCAGAACTGAACTTTCAGTACTTAAGGTAGAGGTTCCCCTCCTTGCACATCTGTGCCAGTTGTTCCCGACTCTAGGAGGCGGTGCTCATCTCCGTTTCAAAGCCGAAGAGCCAACGCTCTCCGAAGACGTCTCCGTGGTCATGTGGCCGGCATGACTCAATGCTGAAGGCGCACGGAACCATGTTATCTTCCCACCAAAGGTGGTCTCTATTTTTCTACTTGCATTTTTTACGTGCTTTCAAACTGCTAGGTTGGCAGAAGCTGGAACGAGTAATGGGGGCTCACTCCGTTAGGCGGTGCTAGGGATTCGAACCACCGAACTGCCGACTTTTTGATTGACAAACTCAGCATCTTAACCACTGGGCCAACGCGGCCCTATGAGTCTCTAAAAGGATGCAAATGACCAGCTGTCTGCAAGGAGTCTCAATCCTTCCATTCCCCACCATCCAGTCAGAGTCGAAGAAGCTTCTTGGGTGAGAAGCAAAATGTCTTCAAAGAAAAACAATGAAGTCCAGTTGCCTCTTGATTTTGGGGGGAAAAGTGGCAGGTTGTTCCACAGGAGAGAACAAGACGATTGAAGTCAGAAGAAAGACTGCCTGAGAATATCTCCTGTTCCTCTGCACCTCGCAATAAGGTGGAATAAATAAATATATCCAATCCTGAGCCTTGTTTTTATTGTTGATTCTTGTTTTCTTTTTCTTTCTTCTTTTATAAATAGCTTTTACTAAACAGTTTTCTTCATTTTATATCAGTTTCGATCTTTACAGAGTCTGGTATCAGTAAATCTCCTAAGTACATACCA
Organism: Natrix helvetica; assembly: GCF_964273705.1. Classification (NCBI taxonomy): domain Eukaryota; kingdom Metazoa; phylum Chordata; class Lepidosauria; order Squamata; family Natricidae; genus Natrix; species Natrix helvetica. Next base: position 75,866,796 of record NC_138558.1, read on the forward strand.
ATTGTCTTCCTTGTTCTTCCTTTCCTTTTGTGTTCAAATCTATTCTATACAATGAGACACTATTTTGGTTACATAACTATATATATTCCCCTTTTTGGTCACTTGTTAATTTACATCTTTCCTTATTTCTACATTCTTATTCTTTTGCTTCTATTCTCTAACCAGTTATACCATGTGTCCCAAATCAGATAATATTCCATTTTGTCCTCTTTCTTTTATTTCCATTGTTAGCCTATCCATCTCCGCACACTTTTTTTAAAATCACCATTTCGTTGGAGGGAGTACTGTTGATTTTCCAGTTTTGCGTGTAAACAGTTCTAGCTGCAGTTATTATGTGTAATATGATATATTGATTTTTTTTTTTTTACTATAGTTTCCGTTTAATATACCTAATAGGAATAGTTCCAGTTTTGGGTCTATTTGTTGTTTAATTTCCTCCAGCCATTTTCTTATCCTTGTCCAATATTTCTTTGCATTTGGGCATGGCCACCACATGTGGGAGTATGTTCCTAGCCTCATTTTACATTTCCAGCATTCGGCTGTTCTGCTTGGGAACATTTTCGCCAATCTTGCTGGGGGCAAATGCCAGTGGAAAAACATTTATATATATATATATATATATATATATATATATATATATATATATATATATATATATATATATATATATATATATATATATATATATATATATATATATATATATATATATATATATATATATATTTCTTTGTTTGTTGATTCTTATTTTCATTACATCACTCACGTTATACATATATGTATTTTTTTTTCCCAATCCCTTACTGGTCGAAGAGGGATAGAGATTCTTCAAATAAATAAACGGACAATTCAATCTGATAAGACGAGATTGCATCAATGTTCACCTTTGACCAGAATTCCAGTTAAACTCCACTTCCTGGTTCTCCTCCGTGCAGATGGATGACAAAGGTAACTGAGCCAAGATCCGCTCCTTCCCCTCTTGGTCTGAATTTTCCACCAGGATGACTGTTATCGTTTCGTCATCATAAAAATGAGCATCCAGACAGCTGTAGGAGCTGGAGACCAAGAAAGAAAATCAAGTTTCATCCACAGAAATACAGATGGGGGGGAGTATCGCAAGGTTTCGCAGTTACGACACTATTCAAAATACAGGTGTTTCTCAACCTACGACCACAATTGAGCCCAAAATGTACATTGTTAAGTGAGACATTTGTTAAGTGAGATTTGCCCCATTTTACAGGCTGATTTGCTAAGGTTAGGGTTTTACAACTTTCCTCGCCATGTTTGTTAAGCAAATCCCTGAAGTTATTAAATGTGTACCCCCATCATTAAGTGAATCTGGCTTCCCCACTGACCTGGCTTGTCAGAAGGGGATCGCAGGACCCCTGGACACTGCAACTGTCATAAATATGAGTCGGGGCTCATGTCACTTTTTTCAGGGACGTCATAATTTTGAACGGCCACTAAGCGAACTGTTGTAAGTCGAGGACTACCGGTATTTATTAGGAAGTTCTGCAGTACAAGCAGTCCTCCACATTCGTTTAGTGACTGTTCTGTCAAGAGTTTGTTGCAAAACTCAAATCCAGAAAGCACACACAGGTATCTGATTCAGCAGGATTCATTTCGATAAGCAACTTCTTACTTACATCTCTGTTTCCAAATAAGCCTCATTGGCTGACCTTGTTACCATGTCTCTGCCGGTCCATGAATATTCTGACACATTCAAAGTTTGAAAAAGGGGGGCTCATAACCATTTTTACACACTCTTCATAGTCACATGATCAAAATTCAGCCAACTGGCAACTGGTTCCTATTTTTTCTCCACCTGATCATTTCTATGTGTTAACACACTTTTTAAAAGAAAAACTTTCGGCCAGATTTTTAAGTTCTTCCATGCAGAGCTGTGTTAGTCCTTTTTTAACGGCTGAAACTTCACCAACATACCCCAATTGAACATTTTTATAATTCTACGAATCATCGCATTCCTTCATTGGGTTTTGGAAGGTTTTTCAGACTGACCTGCTTTCATTACTTTCGTTAACGCTTTTGTTCAGAAAATTTCCAAACTCCACAGCGAGCAATCCGTTATTAGTGGACCTAAGTATCAGAAAAAACAGAAACGTATATGTTGTAGCCCGCCAGCTGCCAATGGAGCTGGTGGTAGACTCGGACAATGAGGAGGTTGGGGAGGAACTTGGGCCAGTGTTGGAGTGTGGGAAAGGCTCTGAGGGATGCTCAGTGTCGGACGCAGAGATAGGACCATGGCCGTCCGACATTTCCCAGCCACCTGAGAAGCAGATGCCTTTGGAGGCTGCTTTGAGTGAGGAGGAAGAACAGCTGGAGCCTGTTCCAGATGCGCATATGTGCAGAGCAGTTAGGAGAGGAGGACAACGGAGGACAAGGAGTCAACTTGGGAAGCAAAGCAAATGTGGATGCTGAATGACCCCTCCATGGCTGGATAGAAGGAATAGAAGGAAAGGGGAGTGGTGGTCGTAGGAGACAACAGTTCGTATTTCTGAAGATTCTGTTCATGGTGTTTCGTGTCACAAAGACTGCCTTGCCAGAATTTAATTTGCAGCCTTTCGGCTGGGAGTTCTTGGCTTTGCAATTATTGCAAGGAACTGATAAGTTCTGTTCCTGCAGTTAACTCCTTGCAGGACTCTTGCTTGGACTTTCGGTGGGTGAATGCCACTAATTCACAAGAGGGAAATAAAGAGGAGTTTTTCGTGACAAGGAGCCTGTTTCTTGCTTGGGTCAGAGCAGCACATTAGAAGGTGTCTAAAGATGTTTTTGGCAGGATTGTCTTTGGGGGGGAAAAAAGAAGTAGACATGCTCAGTGCTATGGCACCTTGAAGTGTCTGTATGCCTTCGCAGGATGTAGAGTTTGGAAACCGAGTTCTCGAACATCGTGAATAAAACATAATGCAAACTGTACGATTTGTCGTGCCACCTGCAAAAAACAAACAATTTTGATCCTTTGTTAGCAACGAAAGACTGTTGACTTCGACTCAGCACTTGGAATAACTTCAGTTTTTACTTTGGAGGTACGCTAATCGGCCGTACATTAAAATGAAATTTCATTGCATACGGCTCTCAAACGGTCTCCAACCTTCAATTTACATTACATAAACATGACTAACTAACTAAATACAAAATTATGCATATGCCCACATGTATTATATGGCATGGAGAAACAATGCAGTCTAGGACAGTAAGGCTAACTTTTTTTTCATTGCGTGCCCACAGCCATAATGCAATGCGACAGCCCACATGCTCCACCCCCCAGCACATGTGCGTGCAACCCCCTCACACTTCCCCCCATGCATGCATGACGCCCCACCACATGGGGGGGGCACGCTGCACCCCTTGCGCTCACCCCGTCCCTGCACATATGACTCCCCCCTCCTCCATCCATGTGCGCACATCTTCCACATGCCCCCCCCCATGTGCGGCAGAATCCTGAAAAATCAGCCGGCCAGCGGGAGGCTCGTGCGCATGGGCGGTGAATCTGAGGTGACGGTTAGCGTGTCTGCAGAGAGAGTTCCGTGTCCCATAGTTTCACTGTCACAGGTCTAGGATATGATACATGAACCGACTGTAATAAAGCAAGAGTGTACTCACAAAAAGGGCAGCTTAAGCAGCTGAGACGTCGAATCCTCACTGACAAAAAAAGAAAGAATTAGAAAAGAATCTGGAGTTTTAATAGGCATACGGTATGTACTAAAAGTAAATATTGTGTGGGTTTTTATATAGTCAGGCAAGGAATTCTGGGAGTTGAAGTCCAGAAGTCAACAAAGGGCCATCGTTCCCCACCCTTGTTGGCTCAGGAATTCTGGGAGTTGAAGTCCAGAAGTCAACAAAGGGCCATTGTTCCCCACCCTTGTTGGCTCAGGAATTCTGGGAGTTGAAGTCCAGAAGTCAACAAAGGGCCACCGTTCCCCACCCTTGTTGGCTCAGGAATTCTGGGAGTTGAAGTCCAGAAGTCAACAAAGGGCCACCGTTCCACACCCTTGTTGGCTCAGGAATTCTGGGAGTTGAAGTCCAGAAGTCAACAAAGGGCCATCTTTCTCCACTCTTGTTGGCTCAGGAATTCTGGGAGTTGAAGTCCAGAAGTCAACAAAGGGCTATTGTTCCCACCCTTGTTGGCTCAGGAATTCTGGGAGTTGAAGTCCAGAAGTCAACAAAGGGCCATCGTTCCCCACCCTTGTTGGCTCAGGAATTGGCTCAGTGTGAAACATTGTCATAAGTGACTTTTTTCAGTGCTATCGTAACTTTACTTAATAAACAAACGGTTAGTGATTAACGGTTGGAAGTCAAAAACTATCTGTAAGTAGCAGTAAGAGAATTAAACTAAACAAAATATAAAGTAAAATCACCTACCTTTTGGAGGCCCTGTATAAAGGCATACAAAACGCCTGGTGGACTGTTTTTCCAATCACATCCTGGAGAAAAGAACAATTTAAAAAAAATCTACCAAGTATGTAATAAAAAGAATTACCCCCAGCAACACCCACAGTAACTCTGGCATCACAATCGGAGTATGAGCTCTTTGGGAATAAATGATGCAAAACGGGTTATTTCTTAGAGAGATATTTCTAGGCCTGTGCTTAAAAATAACCAAATAGATAGCAGGTGGCCCATAGTTTTAAATCCAATTCTGCGGCTCTATTTTAAATTTCACAACTTCTTTTATGAATTCTGCTTTCCTCCTGTGTCGGTTTATTATTCATTTACTGTGTGGCATCTACGGAGGTCAGGCTGATATTGAACACTAATAAAAACCATGAGTTTAAGTAAAGCATCCAGAAAGAGGGTGGGTAGATAGGTAGGTACACAGATATATAAAAATGATAGATGATAGATAGATAGATAGATAGATAGATAGATAGATAGATAGATAGATAGATAGATAGATAGATGATAGATAGATAGATAGATAGATAGATAGATAGATAGATAGATAGATAGATGGATGATAGGTAGGTAGGTAGGTAGGTAGGTAGGGAGGGAGGGAGGGAGAGAGAGAGGGAGGGAGGGAGAGAGGCAGGCAGGCAGGCAGATGATAGATAGATGATAGATAGATAGATAGATAGATAGATAGATAGATAGATAGATAGATAGATAGATAGATAGATAGATAGATGGATGATAGGTAGGTAGGTAGGTAGGTAGGGAGGGAGGGAGAGAGAGAGAGAGGGAGGGAGGGAGAGAGGCAGGCAGGCAGGCAGATGATAGATAGATGATAGATAGATAGATAGATAGATAGATAGATAGATAGATAGATAGATAGATAGAATGATGTGATAAAGAAAGAGAGAAAGAAATAGATGCTAGATTGGTGGATGGATGGATGGATAGATAGATAGATTGATAGATGATTAGGTAGGTAGGTAGGTAGGTAGGTAGGTAGGTAGGTAGGTAGGTAGACAGATGAGAGATGAGAGAGAGGAGAGAGAGAGAGAGAGACAGAATGAGAGATGAGAGAGAGGAGATATATAGATAGATAAGAGAGAGAGAAGGAGAGAGAGAGATGATACAGAGAGATGGATGGATGGAGAGAGAGGCGGAAGAGAGGGAATATGGACAATATAATACAAGAGATAAAATATTTAGTGAAAGCAAAACCATGATAAAATCACCACAATATGGCACAATAAGCCTTACAATAGGATAGATGTTATAAGTCCTTGTGTGTGAGAAACTTTTTTTAAAATGTCCTTGGTTTTGGACCAGAGTAAAATTCTCTATATTTAAACGCAGCGGAGATCCATGTGATGGCTTGCTACCCCCAAATGTGATATACTTCTGGATACTCACAGCTGGTTTCTGGAGACACTGATCAATGATTGTCTCCATTCTCCTCTTTACAAAATGCAGTGATTTTTGAGGGTAGTATGGAAACAGCAATGGGCTTTCTATGCGAAATTAGAGAAAGAAAATAAAAGTCAAATTAACAAGACCCACAAGAAAAGATTGCATTTTTAATAAAACACAGCACGCCAGCCAAACCAAGTTTGTTTTAAGATAGTCAGTTCCACTCTATCTTGAGACTCTAGAAAGAGTGCAGAGAAGAGCAACAAAGAGGATTAGAAGACTGGAGGCTAAAACATATGAAGAACGGTTGCAGGAACTGGGTGTGTCTAGTTTAAGAGAAAGAAGGACTAGGGGAGACAGGATAGCAGTCTTCCAATATCTCAGGGGTTGCCCCAAAGAAGAGGGAGTCAAATTATTCTCCAAGGCACCTTGGAGAGAAGCAACTTAGAACTAAGGAGGAATTTCTTAACGTTGAGAATAATTAACCACTGGGACAGCTTCCCTCCAGATGTTGTGGGTACTCCGTCATTGGAGGTTTTTAAGAAAAAAAATTAGACAACCATTCGTCCGGAATGGGATAAGGTTTCCTGCTTGACAGGCAGGTTGGGCTAGAAGACCTCCAAGGTCCCTTCCATCTCTGTTATTCTGTATTCAATTAGTCCGTCAAATAATTAGCCATACTTAATTCTGTCTCTATGTAGCATCATCATCCTCTTTTAATGATCCCCATAATCCCTGGGCAACCAAATGGAGCTAGCAGAGTGTTTAATGGCCGGATGCTGTTCCTGTCGCCAATGCGGAGTTTTGTTCTATCCCTATATATATATGTCCAATTTATTTACTTGATTGCATTTGTATATCTGGTAGATACTAGATTGTATTTACTAGCTATGCAGTGAAATATCGTTTTAATGTAGGTCGATTAGTGTACATTCAAAGTGACAATAAAGTTATTATTCTATTCTATTCTCCATTATTCTATTCTCCATTATTCTATTCTATATTATTCTATTCTATTCTATTCTCCACTATTCTATTCTCCATCATTCTATTCTATTCTATTCTACTCTACTCTATTCTCCATTATTCTATTCTCCATCATTCTATTCTATTCTATTCTACTCTATTGTCCATTATTCTATTCTATGTTATGTTATGTTATGTTATGTTATATTATTATATTATATTATATTATATTATATTATATTATTATATTATATTATTATATTATATTATATTATATTATATTATATTATATTATATTATATTATATTATATTATATTATATTATATTATATTTATTATATTATATTATATTATAATATTATATTATATTATTATTATTATATTATTCTATTCTATGTCAATGCCTAAGGCGTTTCCATGACTACTATCACCTTGAGAAGGGGAGGGAAGTTCCATGCATACTTTTGACCAGAGTAAAAGTCTCATATTTCTGTGCTGGGATGTGAATGTGCATGTCCAGAACCCTGCCATAACGTCCTGGTGGAGAATGTGATTGATGACCTCAGCCAGAGGGGAGGGGTTACAGGGGTAAAGGTCAGACGCCATTAAGTGTGATTTAGTTTCAGCTACACAGAAGTCGGTGCCAAGATGTTAGCCCTAATAAAAGAATGGTTTTACTTTGAATTTCGTCTCGGGGCTCGTAAATTAATTAGTTCATCTCTTGGGAACTTCACATTTTATTCTATTCTCCATTATTCTATTCTATTCTATTCTCTATTATTCTATTCTTTTATTCTATTTTATTCTATTCTTTTTCCTACTCGAGAACTCTGAATTTTCTTCTGGTCTTCTGTCGCCTTCTCTATTATACAGGAACTGCATGTTGAGAGAGCAGTTTCACTTTCAGAATTAATCTCAGTTGCATAATTGGTCAGTTACCAGAATGTACAACAACGCAGAGGCAATTATGGAATTTAATATACTTATTAAAAGCGTGTCCAACAAGCTGGGGTTTAGATGACAAAAAAATGCAGTTGATCCAATCCTCCCACAAGCAAAAGGGGGGTTTATTATACCACGAACAGAATATTAAATTTAATTTCCTTCTTGTGAGGCATTTCAGAAGAAAACGGTGTCATTATATGCAATTTATTTTCTCAAATAAGTTGCAACTACCCATGACAAAACCGATTGCTGAGTTTTGAGCAGTGTCATCCAGTGCTCAGTGAAACAATCAAAGGATTCTAATTTCTGGTTGAAACGCTGGAACGTCTTATATTATATTATGTAAGTCTTATATTATGTAAGAGCCTCTTGGTGCGGGTGAAGGAGGAGAGTGCAAAAGTTGGACTGAAACTCAACATTAGGAAAACTAAGATCATGGCATCCTGCCGTCTCAACTCCTGGCAAATAGATGGGGAAGAAACGGAGGCAGTGACAGATTTTATATTCCTGGGCTCCAAGGTCATCGCAGATGGGGGACTGCAACCAAGAAATCAAGAGGCTTGCTCCTGGGGAGGAAAGCGATGGCAAATCTAGACAGCATCCTAAAAAGCAAAGACCTCATCCTGCCAACAAAAGTGCGTCTAGTCAAGGCTGTGGTTTTCCCAGTTGCAATGGATGGCTGTGAAGGTTGGACCATAATGAAGGCTGAGGGCCAAAGAATGGAGGCCTTTGAACTCTGGTGCTGGAGAAGAAGACTCCTGCATTGAGTCCCTTGGACTGCAAGGCCATCCAACCGGTCAGTCCTAGAGGAGATCAACCCTGGCTCTTTAGAAGGCCAGATCCTGAAGGGGAAACTCAAAGACTTTGGCCACCTAATGAGAAGGAAGAAGGACTCCCTGGAGAAGAGCCTCATGCTGGGAACGATGGAGGGCAAAAGAAGAAGAAGGGGACGGTAGAGGAGGAGGTGGCTGGATGGAGTCACCGAAGCAGTCACCCTAAGCTTCAATGGACTCCAGAGGATGGTAGAGGACAGGAAGGCCTGGAGGAACGTTCTCCATGGGGTCACGATGGGTCGGACACAACTTTGCAACTATCAACAAATACTATATAGGACATTCCAGCATTTCAACCAGAAATTACAAATCCTTCGATAGATTTACTCAGCACTGGATGGCAGCACTCAAAGCAGCAGTGAGTTTTATAAGACATTCAGAAAAAAGCAAGAAAATATAAATGAAAAATTGCAAAATGTTAACCTTGGGAAAGCTGCCAAGATAGCACGATAGCGCTTGAACAAAATGGGGGGGAAATGTGACAGAGACCATCCAGATCTATTTACTCTCATTCCAAAACGCAAGACACTGAATGGGGGTTTACGGAGGGCCTAGAAAACAGGAAAACCAAACCCTTCCTGAGGTCTTCACACAAGGGGTGTGTTGCTCCCGGCATTACTGCCGGTTCAGTGCGCGCAAAAATTTTGTGTGGGCGCTCTCGCTTTGCTCGTGGGCACACCAGACGCGTTAAAAAAAAGGAAAAAAATTAAATTTGTGCAATTACAATTGAACAATTGTGGCAGCACCCTGCAACCTAACTTCATCGCTGGAGGATGCACAACTTTATTTTGCTTTGGCCAGTTTTAAGCGTTGTCGATTACCTTGAAATTAAAACCGTACTGTACCTTTAAGGCTGTTACTATTTTGAAGGAAATTAAACCACTGGTTTCCATCTGTGTTTGGGGGAGACACCAGATCCTCGTCTTCGTCTTTTAAATACTGCAGAGAGAATGATTTTTTTATATAAAGTTTTTTTTTTATTTGTCCATTTTCATAACATATAATTAGATGTATGCTATTACATAGCCAACATCGTATTGTATTATTAAATGTTTACATCAATTCACCTTACCATCCGCTCCCAAAAAACATTATTAGCTCTTCTGCTCTCCATATGTACCATATTTGTACATAGGTACCATATTTGTACCTTATCCATCATTTTCTTCTCCCTCTCTCCTCCCCCTCCCTACTTCCTTTCTTCCCTCTGTCATCCTTCTGTTCTCGTACTTCCCCTTCCTCTCTCCTTCTCCTCTCCCCTTTCCCCTCCTCCTTTCTCTCCTCCTCTTCCCCCCTCTGCCATCTCTCCTATCCCTCTCTTCTTCCCTCTCTCTCCTCTTTTTCCCACTCTTCATCTCATTTACTTGTTGCATTTCAGCTTCTCAGCAAGCTCCATTTTATGTTGATGGTATTTGCAATACCTTTTCAATATACATATTTAATTTTAACATGTATCTTCCTCCTCCTTTTTTAAAAAAAATAGAATAAAAAGTATACATATATAGTCATTGTGCTTTTAACACAACACACCCTAGCCTAATTTTGGCCGAGAGGCATACCTGGTTACAATTCCCAGCTATTCGTAAAGAGAATGATTTTAGTAAGTATCTTGGGTGTGCCAGGACGGTAGGTTTTTCTCTCGATTTGCAAAAAATGAAATACAAATCAAATGTCAGGTCTGATTTTTTATTTTTTGTTTGTTTCCCTCTTCTTTTTAATGCAAAACAGAAAACCTGTCCGATGCCTAGCAATTCGTTGCAAAGGCTTTGAAAAAGTCGTTTATGGCCCAGTCTTCAATCTGTTTATCGCAGCCTTCCTCCAGCCGGTTTGTTATCTTTGCAGAGTGGAACAATTTATCAGAAATGGTTATAAACCTTTGCTCCGTGAAACTCACTCGCAGCTACAATCAGTGCAGCCTTGTGACTGAAGGGTTTTTCGTTAAAAGGGACACAATTTTATGCCTCCCTATGCAGGAACGGCTCCTTCGGCCTTGCCACGCGGAGGAAGACGCTACTTTTCTCCGAGTGGCATCGCGTTCACCCCCCAAAAATACCCTTGTTTCACTCAGCTCCAGAATGCAACCATCTCAGTAGTCCTCGACTTACGACAGCGGAGCTCCAAATCCCTGTTGCTAAGCGAGGCGCTTGTTCAACGGGGGTTGCCCTGTTTTACGGCTTTCCTTGCCGCATCTGTTAAGCGAAACACCGCAGTCGATATGTTAGTAGCCCGATGGTTAAGGGAATCCGTTTTCCCCATTGATTTGGCCGGTCAGAAGGTCGCAAAAGGAGATATCACGGGGACGCTGCGACGGTCATAAATATGAATCAGCTGTCGAGAGTCTGAATTTGGATCACGTCACCATGGGGATGCTGCAAAGGCCGTAACTGTGAAAAACGGTCGTAAGTCTCTCTTTTTCCAGTGCCTTTGTTAACTTCGAATGGTCACTAAACGAACGGTCGTAGGTCGAGGACTACCTGTGCCTCAAATCCCTAGGCCCGTGATGCCGAACCTATGGTATGCGTGGAACAGGTGGCACGCACAGCCTTCCCTGCGGGCACGTGCCCCAGCTCAGCCCCGCCACGCAGGTGTCCGTGCCTCCCGCCGGCCAGTTGGTTTTTGTGGCTCTGTAGTGCTTGCGCGCGGGGGGGGAGGGGGGCACATGCGGGAGACACGTCAAGTCGGGGTCACATGGGCATGCGTGGCGGGGCCATGGTTTGCCCAGGGGGACCACCAGAGGTGGGTTGCTACCAGTTCGCACCAGTAGGGACAGCAGGCTCGCCCCCCACCCTCACCCCGGTTCTCCGGTTGCCGCGGCATGGTTTTTTGGCATTTTAAAATTTTATGCCGTGTGAACAGAACTATTTACAGGTTACTGCACACGTGCAAGCCGAACCGGCAGTAACTCCAGCAGCCACCCCACCCGTGGGGGTCATGTGTGCATGCGCAAGGAGAGCGCATGCCTTTCTAAGAGCTTTTTATCTCCTTCGGTTGCGTTATTTGAACGCCCCTCCACAAGACTTCGTGGTTTGTTTTTTTAAGCTATCGTTCTCTTTTCTCTCTCTCTACCGTTATAAATTGAGAGGTTATATAATTGTCCTCTACTTATTAATCTTTTCTCCTCTTTGTTCTTCACTTCTCGCTTCTCATTTTTATTTTCCCTTTCCCCTGACTTTTCTAATTTCTCATCTGTTTCTTGAACATCGTGTTCCTCTTTGTCTCCCCCACACACAACTGTTGAGTAGTTTCAACATTCATTTCTCTATCTTTAAACAATCCCTTTGTATCTTTGACAGTAAAGTTGTTCTATCTGTCTATCTAGCTTCGCTCCAAAACTGCAAATTGCTCAACTATCTCAGGACAAGCTGGCCAACTCTTTCCTTCCTCAGGAACTCCCATGACCCAGGCTGTCACTCAAGGCAATGACTGACACCTTACCTGCCCGACTCTTTCGACGTTAAAGTATTTCCCTTTACGACTGTAGAGATCCGGTGCCTGGAAAGAGTGAAGAGGGCAGACAGATGGCTTAAGGAGAACTGAGAATCAATCCTTTAAGTCCTGAGAATTCGGTATCAGTAGTATAACTCCTTGGCTGGGAGTTCGGTTTAGTCCCCAACATTTGTTTAATCAATCAACAAATGAAATAGATATATCATGCCCAGGGGTGAAATGCTACCCCTTCAGGCCGGTTCGCTCGAACCGGTAATTTTAAAAAATGCTAAAAAAAAGTTTTTTAAAAAGTTCCGACGATCAGCTGTGTGATAATTTTAAAGCATTTTTTAACTACCGGTTCGGGAGAACTAGTAGTTAAAAAATGCTTAAAAAAAGAAAAAAAAAGTTCTGATGATCAGCTGTGCAACAATCAGCTGTGCCGTGTGATCGTGGGAACAATTTTTTTTAACATTTTAAAGCATTTTTTAAAATGTTTTAAAGTTCCGATGATCAGCTGTGCAACAATCAGCTGTGCCATGTGATCGTGGAAACTTTTTTAAAAACGTTTTTAGCTTTTTAAACTCCCATTTCAGGATAGTTAAAAAATACTAAAAAGAGTTTTAAAAAGGTTCTGACGATCAGCTGTGCTGCGTGATCGTGGGAACTTTTTTTTTTTTTACTTTAACTACCAGTTCGCCCGGTACTTAAAACATGCCAAAAAAAGTAAAAAGAAGAGTTGGCCACGCCTACCCAGTCACATGACACTACCACAAAGCCACGCCCACAGAACTGGTAGGGGGAAAATTTGAATTTCACCACTGATCACGCCACTGTATTGGGTTTGAATAATCCTATGTATATACCATGTTTCCTCGAAAATAAGACAGGGTCTTATCTTCTTTTGACCCCCGAAATTTGTGGAGGTCTTATTATTTTTGAGCTGCAGGAGGCGGCGAGCGTGGTCAGCTCATGGCTACTGCTGTATTGCAATATTTTCGGGGAGGGCTTATTTTCAGGGGAGGGCTTATTTTAGCGCATGCGCTCAAAGGCCCGATTGGTCTTATTATCCGGGGAAGTCTTATTTTCAGAGAAACAAGGCAGCAGATTTTACCCATCTTGGCAACTTCGACTCCCAGAATTCCTCAGCCAGCATAAGAACTGCAGGAGTTTTAAGTCCGTACATCTTAAAGTTGCTAAAGTACATCTTAAAGTTGCTAAGATTATACAGCATTCTGCTGTATAATCAGAAAAAAACATTTAAGGAAGTGACATCAATAAATGTTTAGCTATATCAAGATGACCTGAACGTGTTCTTTTGAAAGGAAAAAAAAACCCTCCCTGGCCAGTAATAAATAAAATAAAATAGAATAATGAAATTAAAATAATAAAATAAAAGCAAAATGCTTACTTCATTGAAGTGCTCTGTGAGAAAATCAGCTACAAAAGTAATGTCTTTCTGAGTCATCTTTGAAAAAAAGAAACACAAAAAATCACTACCACCACAAATTTACGCAGCACAACTGAAACCAACGGCTGTCACACAACTCTGCAAGCCAACAACATTAAATCAAACTGCCAGAACGACATTTTCAAATGTCAGCTTGGACAGAAAAAACAACAACAACAAAAGAGTAATGCAATAATATTTTGAAAAGGAAACTTTAAGAAAATACAATTAAACTAATCCTAAAATCCTCCTGACTGCTTTCAAACTGAACAAAGTCGGCTTTTAAGAGGGCCAAGATGAGCAAAACACGGGATCGTTTTCTAAGAATAGTTCGCATGACCGTTTAAAAGAATATTTTAATGTTTTGTTTATGTAGGAACTGCTTTTGCAGTTTGGAAGAAGCAGAATTTAAGAGCAGGGGGAGTGAAACAATCAGCAGGAATTGAATTGGCTGCAGAGGTGGGCGCCCGCATAATGTAACAACCGGTTCACCAGTTGAATTTAAAATGTGAGTGCGCGCCCCGTTTGTGTTTGCGCCTTGCGCACATTCACGCTGCATCACAGACGTTGATTACATAAGACAAGATAGCTTCGCTCACGTGCGCTCCTTCCACACATGCGCTCTGTGTTAAACACACGGCAATTATATACGATAAGATACCTTCGCTTCTGCGCGCCCCTTCCATACATGCGCTCTGCGTCAAACATACGACAGTTATGTAGGACAGCATAACTTCGCTTGCGCGTGCCCTTTCCACACATGAGCTCTGCGTCAAACACACGGCCATTATATAGGACAAGATCTTACGTGTTTTGCCTGTTTTTCTCATTGCTTCTCTCTCCAACAATCAGCTGTGCTTTAGCGCACGCTCAAAACCAACAAACTTAAAGTCGCTAGCCAGATGAATACCTGGAAGGCAGAATTTTTTTCCCCTATTTTCCTCCCCAAACACTAAGGTGCATCTTTTTTAAAAAAAAGAATTTGTATTGGTTTTTAAACATTTATGGAAAAAGGTAAGGGGATATATAAAATTTTTTGACAGCTCCCACACTAGTGATAGAAATCCATCCAAATCTCACAGATTTCACAATCTTAAAAACAAAATATAAAAGATAAGCAGAAAACAGAGTCTTATTCTATGTTGTCAACCATGTGTTCAGTCATTTTCCTTTGTCACTTTCTAGAATATCACCAATTACTGTTATTTCATTTTTCTTTTATTTTTGTGATCTGAGCCTTTTCGATATTGCTCCTTCCTCTCTGTCCCCAGAGGGAGCCTCAGCCCCCCACTCCTTCTTGTCTTGCACCTTGCTGTCCTTTTCACTACCTTCGCTGTGTTGCACTAAGGTGCATCTTATACTCCAGTGCGTCTTATACTCCGAAAAATACAGTACTTTCTCAACGACTTGCTAACTTCTGCCTGATTTTGAGGTCGTCCAGAGGTCTCAGAAATAAGAAGCCCAACAGGTAGACCGCATTAGCTTTGGAGAATCATAGCTGGACTAAGTACTGGACAGAAAGGGCAAAGAACTCAGAGGAGGGAAAGTTTCCCACAACACATAAAAACGAGCAACGTGTCATTCACCCCTACAGTCTTCAGTTGTTTCGGCACTTGTCTTCAGAAATAAATCTCTGACCACGTCAGAATGCCTGGCTTGGGTCTCCTGCCTGAGCAGGGGGTTGGACTAGAAGACCTCCAAGGTCCCTTCCAACTTTGTCATTCTGTACTTCTGCCTGTCACCCAGGAAAGGAACGTTACCAGATGTTTTCACAATTTCATTAAATGTGTAGGAAGATTGTGGGGCCCCGTTAAATGGACTGTGAGAAAACATTCCCAATGACAAATTCAACATACAATGTGCCTCGAAGCTCTCCGATTGTTCTAACCTAGGCTTCCTGAGACAGTAAAAATCACACCCTTAGTCCCAAAACCCCTTTTTTAAAATTTGAGCAGCTCTGAATTATGTTCATTCACAGCCCGTAATGATTCAAAAACTGTCTGTGAAGAGTCCGACAGAAGTCTGCCACAGTCTTTCAGGGTAAGGCTGATAAGCACCCACCTTTATCTCCCTTGAAACGCTGCCAGAGACCTAGTTGCCAGTTACTTTTGCAAGGCCAAACGGAGCACAGGGTCAAAACGGAGCTTCAGAGTTTAAACCGACCAGAACAAACAAAATTGCTTCCTGCAAAGGCTCACGTCCGTTTGCTCCTCTTTTATGTCTTATGGGAGGGGCCAATCACCTCCAAGCCTTACTCCCGAGTCGCCCCTTTTGTCTTAATTGTTCTTGCCTTCTGGCAGCTCTGCGCATGCGCGCACTGGGAACAGGCTCCCCCGGTTCCTCTGCCTCACTGATGTCCAGCTCTGGAGGCTCTGGAAGGAGCATATAACTCAAGATGGCCCTGCCCCCCTCTCTGCCTCCGACGCAGAGCCCTCATCCGAGCCTTCCCCAGACTCCAGGAGTGGCCCATGTTCCTCCCCAACTTCCTCACTGTCCGACTCTGCTGCCAGCTCCACCAGCAGACTGATCACAAATTATAGACCAAAGATTGTCTTGAATTGGACAAGAAATATTAGCGGACTCTCATCTGTGAGCGTAACGGACTATATGATGGTTACCTTGTTCAGTTCAGGGGGAACAGGGTCCTCGGACATTCGTAGCATGGCTGAAAAATAAAGCAAAGCAACAGTGACCCAGGTTTCCTTAGAAAGCAAGAAGCAAAGTTTTGGTCCTGGCAAAACCCCTTTTATTTACACGACTGTGAATTCTTTTCATTCGCAGTCCGCAAGGCTTTCGCAAACAGTCTTTCCGAGGAATATTTATCCCCACGAACCTTATCTCGCTTGGAGAGCTGCCAGATAACCAGTTTCCATGCCATGGGTTCACCATCACGGATCACTGCCTTCTCATTGGCACAACCCACCGTTAACTTAGATTAACTTAGTTAGCCTACGAAAGCTGTGCAGCTCTTGCTTTGAAACCAGCTTTTTAAGAGTCCAACCAGATTGAGAGAAAGTTAAGGGGGGGGGGGCGACGGGGGAACAGAAATATTTAGAATTAGGACCATTTTTCTTACCTACATAAAGCCAACGGAAGAAAGCTTTGAAATTTTTCATGCTGCTGTCTATAACTCTGGGGGGAAAGAGAGAAAAGAGAAGTGGTATTCCTCAAGGGAAACTGAGTTTCGTTTGGGTCAGTCATTTCTTAGTCCCCGAGTTACGACCACAACAGAGCACACATTTTAAGACGTTTGTTCAGTGAGTGTTGCCCTTATTGCGACCACCCCTGCTGCAGTCGTTAAGTGAATCACGGCCGCTGGTCAGTTAGTAACCCAGTTTTTAAGGGCATCTGACTTCTGCTCATCAGAAAGTCCCACGTGACCCCAGGAGGTTGTGACCGTCATAAATATGAGCCCATTGCCAAGGGTCTGAATTCTGATCACCTTATCACGGGGGAGGCTGCAGAAGCCATAACTGTGAACATAGTTCATTGCGCCGTTGCAGCTTTGATTGGGCACAAAACAAAACTGTTCTGATGCCGAAAACTACCTGTATCTGAACGAAGGGTTTGCAAATAATTTCAATTACTTACTGGAGCAGCTCATTCGCTTTCAGAATGAAGGAACCGACTGCAGTAATTGCCTCTGCAAATAAATAGAATAGAACAGAAACAGAATAGAATAACACAGTTGGAAGGGACCTTGGAGATCTTCTAGTCCAACCCCCTGCCTAGGCAGGAAACCCTCCACCACTTCAGACAAATGTTTCTCCAACATCTTCTTAAAAACCTCCAGTGTTGGGGCATTCACAACTTCTGGAGACAAGTTGTTCCACTGATTAATTGTTCTAACAATCAGGAAGTTTCTCCTTAGTTCTAAGTTGCTTCGCTCCTTGATTAGTTTCCACCCATTGCTTCTTGTTCTGCCCTCAGATGCCTTGGAGAATAGCTTGACTCCCTCTTCTTTGGGGCAACCCCTGACATATCGCAACACTGCTATCATGTCTCTTCTGGTCCTTCTTTATATTAAACTAGACCTACCCAGTTCCTGCAACCGTTCTTCATATGTTTTAGCCTCTTAGGTCCCTTAATCATCTTTGTTGCTCTTCTCTGCACTCTTTCTAGAGTCTCCACATCTTTTCTACATCGTGGCGACCAAAACTGAATGCCGTATTCCAAGTGTGGCCTCACCAAGGCATTATAAAGTGGTATTAACCCTTCAGGTGATCTTGATTCTATCCCTCTGTTGATGCAGCCTAGAACTGTGTTGGCTTTTTTGGCAGCTGCTGCCCACGGCTGGCTCCTATTTAAATGGTTGTCCACTAGGACTCCAAGATCCCTCACACAGTTACTACTATTGAGCCAGGTACCACCTATACTGTACCTGTGCATTTCATTTTTTCTTGCCTAAATGTAGAACCTGACTTTTTTCATTCTTGAATAAATGATAAAGACAGAATAAATGCGATGGAAGGCTGGGTGAACGCGACCTCAACCTCGAAATCGGTGAGACGTTCCTGTACCTTCTATTCCGGAGGCGTCCAAGCCAAGAGATTCGTATTTCTGCTTCCACAAAGCCATGCCTTTCAGCTCGCTCAAGTGGTAGAGCAAGGCCTCCGAACCGCTATCAAAGCAACGGGGGAAACGCATTAAAAAGGTTGGGAGAAAAATCAGCCTGTCAGGGGTACCGAAAGCGAGCCGAAAAGGGGAGGGGGGAGTGAAGAACCAAACAAGTTGTGGATTTTTGGGGTGGGGTTGGGGGGCTCTTTGTCTGCCAGACCAATAAAAACAAACCAAAATGGAAATAGGTTTATGGGATCCTTTCTTTTCCTTCTTCCCTCTCTTTCTCTTACTTCCTTTTTCTCTTTCTTTTTTCTTTCTCTTCTCATTTCCTTTCCCTTCCCTTCTTCCTCCCCTCTCTCCTTCCTTCTTCCACCTTTCCTTTCCCTCCTTTTCCTCTTCCCTCCTCTCCTCTCCCCTCATTTCCTTCCTTCCATCCTCCTTTCCTTCCCTTCTCTCCCCTCCTCTCTTTTCCTTCCTTGCTTCTTCCACTTTTCCTTTCCCTCCCCCTCTCCTTTCCTCTCTGCTGTCCCCTCCTCTTTTTTCCTTCCTTCCCTCCCTTTTTCTTTTTTTCTCCTTTCCTTTCCTTCCCTCTCCTCTTCTTCCCTCCCTCCCTCCTTCCTTTAGGTTTTCCCTCTATTCTGATGGAGTGTAATTTTTGAAACAAATCATTACCCATCAAAAATTCAACCCGATCAAGGAATCCCTCGTCCAGCTGCAAAGTCCAAATCTTTATTCCTCTTTCTAACAGAAGGAAGTGACCCAGACAAGCACATGTTTTAAGTGATGTCGGGGTTTAGAGAAGGGTCTTCCCAATCTTGGCTACTTTAAGACCTGTGGACTACAACTCCCAGAATTCCCCAGCCAGAGCAGAGGTCTTAAAGTTGCCAAAATTGCAAAACCCTGGTTTAGAGCTACAATTGAGAAAAGAGCAATAGTAATATTGAGAGGTCTCTGAATTAAGAAACATCACCAACGCATCTAAGTCCATGCGCCTGCTGAATTTTACCTCTGCAGGTGACTTATCACAAGTTTTTGGATGCTGGAATAGGAAGATTCCATTGACTGTCCAAGCTTTTTTAAACCCTGTGGGGGGAAAGAAACGACATCCTTAGTCAAGCGGGACAAACCAACACAAACCATAAGAATTTCCAGCAAAGATGTTTAAAACCATGTCCTCCATATGCTGGAAATGCAATCAGACACCGGGCAAAGCAAAGAATTATTGGCTAAAAATGCACACAGGGTTAGGGAAAAAATGTTAAAAAGCTTCCTAGAGATTGTAAACCAGAAATATTTCTGTTAGGTATAGTACCCGGAAAATATAATAAGCGGAATCTGTATTTAATACTGCATGTTTTGACGGAGGCAAGAATTTCATTTGCACAGTATTGGAAAAAGGAGGAAACACCAAAAGAATAAGAATGTAACTTTAAAAAATATTAGATTGCTCAGAAATGGATAGAGTCATATTAAAGATAAAAGAGAAGGAAGATATACAGAATGCTTTCAAATGTGGGATTTGTTTTATAAACAGTGGCATAATAGAAGTAGAAATTAAAAGGTAAAGGTAAAGATTCCCCCTGTACATATGTGCTAGTCGTTCCCAACTCTAGGGGGCGGTGCTCATCTCCCTTTGAAAGCCGAAGAGCCAGCGCTGTCCAAAGACATCTCCGTGGTCATGTGGCCGGCATGACTCAACACCCAAAGTGCACTGAATGCTGTTCCCTTCCCACTAAAGGTGGCTCCTATTTTTCTTCTTGCATTTTTTACGTGCTTTCGAACTGCTAGGTTGGCAGAAGCTGGGACAAGTAACAGGAGCTTATTCCGTTACGCGGCGCTAGAGATTCGAACTGCCGACCTTTCTTTCTTTTTTTTATTGAAAAAGTTTTATACAAACAAATTTTCCCCCTTTTTACCCCCCCCGCCATATAATGTAAATCACATACAAATACTATACCCCCTCTCCTCCCCCCCTGTCTTAAAATAGATTTCTCATTCAAATATTGTGCCCCCCTCGCCTCCCAACAATCATAATATAAGTTTCTCTTGACAATATCCCAATAACCCCGTCATCTAAATTAATTAAACATATATAAATCATAATATAAGTTTCTCTTAAAGTAGCAATATCTCATTAATCCCATCTTCTAAATTTATTATGCATATATATTTCCCCACCCTCCACCCTAACCCTCCCTCACCTCCCAATCAAACCCACCCCCCTGACTTCCGCTATACACCACTCTAACAATTCCAAGCACCCCATATATTATTTACTCTGATCACCTATCAAGAACCCAATCTAGACATTCTTATCTAAAGGCTACATAGTACTTCCTAGTCTGATATTTATTCTGTATATAATCAATCCATTTTACCCATTCCTGTGTATAATTCTCCTGTTTCTGACCTTTTAAGAAAGCTGAAATTTTTGCCATTTCGGCGAACCCCGCCACCTTCTGAGTCCATTGACCAATTGTCGGTAAAAAATCTTTTTTCCAATGTTGCGCAATCAACAACCTAGCTGCTGTAACCTTATACAAAACCAATTTTGTTTCCCCTTTAGTAAAATCCTTAGTTATACCCAGTAAAAACATTTGTGGAGTAAATTGTATTCTTTTCTTAAATACATTATGCATAACCCACCATATTTTTATCCAAAAAGCTTTAACCTTATTGCAAGTCCACCATACATGAAAAAAGGTAGCATCTAGACACCCGCATCTCCAACATTTTGGTTGAACATTTGGGTACATGCATGATAATTTTTTAGGATCTAAATACCATCTGCAAAACATTTTATAAAAGTTCTCCCTTAAATTCTGTGACTGTGTAAATTTAACATTGAACTGCCGACCTTTCTGATCGACAAGCTCAGTGTCTTAGCCACTGAGCCACTGCGTCCCCAAGTAGAAATTAGGAGCTGGGAAAACATTATGTAAACAATAATAATGACCAGGGCAATACACTGTTCACAAATCACTTATGTATCATCATTTTAATTTAACGACCCCATAATCCCTTGCAGGGTGGAGTCTGGGCAAGTGAATGGAGCTAGAGGAGTGTTTTACTGGCCGGATGCCCTTTCCTGTCGCCAATACGGAGTTATATTCAGCAGATATATTCTCACTGTGTCCAAAGCATTTGTGTATGTTAAATGAAAATGTACGAAGTATATAAAAAAAACACAAGAATTTCATACCGTATAAGCTGCCCTACCTTGACGGTGAGCTGATTCATTAGCAGAGCCTGAAGTTCAATACTTTTTGGAGGGGGAGAAGAAGGGTAAAAGAAAAAAGAACACCATTTTATTTTTATTTTTCCTGCTGGAAAAAGGATCAAACGTGGATGAGGTGGGAATACTTACCTTGCTTTGCCCCACAAAAGTAACTCCATAAATTCATCTTGAACAGATGTGGTTGTATTCTTCTCCTTAAAATATAATATATATTTTTTTTAAATGGAGATTGTTATCCCCCGACATTTCAAACCTCTTCTTGAATCTACGAACTGACTGTCAAGTGACACAACCACAAACCCGTAGTTTTTTCCCCATGTTTTATTAATTTTATTTATATTACTTATAAATTTCTTATAAATTATTATTTATATTAGTAGGTAGATAAAGGGAGAGAGAGAGAAATAGAGATAGAGAGAGTGTGTTGGTAGGTAGGTAGGTAGGTGGGAAGGTAGAGGGAGAAATAGAAAGAGAGAGAGAGAAATAAAGAGAGAGAGAGAAATACAGTAGATAGATAGGTGTTTCTGCTGATACAGCACTTGATCAATCTAATTTTCATCAATCAGTTAAAGAGCTTTACCAAAGGGGAAAAAAAGTTTTTGCACTCTGCAAACCTCCCAAAAGCGGCCTGTTTTTCACAAAAACTGGCCCGTTTCCCCCCCCCAAAAAAAGGCATGAATAGCCTGGGGGGGGGGCTTGCAGAGTGCTCTGAGGGGGCAAAAACGAGCAAAAAAACAGCCCATTTTTTGTCAAAAAAACCTGTATGCATAGCCTTATGGACGCTTATAGAGTGCTGCTGGGGGCTGGAGGGGGGCAAAAAAAGGCCCGTTTTTGGCTCACTTCTGCCCTCCCCAGCCCCCAGGAGCTCTCTGGAAGCCTCCATAAGGGTATGGTGAAGGGGGGGGGGTTTTCAGGAGACCGAAAATGCTGCATTTGGTGTATAAGACGCATCCAGATTTTCAGCCTCTTTTTGAGGAAAAAAGGGTGCGTCTTATACTCCGAAAAATACGGTATGAGTCGCTTGTCACGCATCTGAATTTTGATCACATGACCATGTTCATAAGTGTGAAAAACGATCCTAAGTGTCCCCCCCCCCTTATTTTTTCCAGGGCCGTTATAACTTCGAAAAAGTGACCTGTTGTAAATTGAGGGCTACCATTCAAAGTTACCACGGCCCTTAAAAAAAGTGACTTAGGACCCTTTTTCACACTTACGACCATGGTCAGGTGATCAAAAATTCCGACGCTTGGCAACTGACTCACATTTACGACGGTCGCAGTGTCCCGGGGTCACATGATCCACTTTTGCAACCTTCTTGACAATGGAAAAACCAGATTTAACTTAACAACCGTGTTTCTTTTTTTTTTTAACAACGGCAGCGATTCACTTAATGACGGTGGCGAGAAAAGTCATAAAATAGGGCAAAATTCACTTATCCGATGTTTCGCTTAGCGACAAAAGTGTTCAATTGTGGTCGTAGGCCTAGAGTTAAAAAGGGTTAATAATTGGAGAGAATCGCTTTGGGAATACCTGCACAAACTTGGTTAATCGCGAATCCATCTGCAACAATATTTCTTCCCACGCTTCACACATGCAGGTCAGCGAAAGCTTTATGTACTGTTTGCAAAGAGAGGGGGGGAAATCATCAAATATTAGGGGGAAAAGGCATAAATTGTACATTTCCTTATAATCACATTCTGTTTTAGCCTGATGTTCAGTTTTCAAGCAAAAAACAAAACAGCACACATCGCTTTAACAGGATAAAAGAATTACCAATTACATTAAACTCCCCTCTTAGGATTGGCCTTATATCAAAATAATCATAAGGTAAAGGTTCCCCTCACACATATGTGCTAGTTGTTCCCAGCTCTAGGAGGCGGTGCTCAACTCCGTTTCAAAGCCAAAGAGCCAGTGCTGTCCGAAGACGTCTTTTTCTACTTGCATTTTTTATGTGCTTTTGAACTGCTAGGTTGGCAGAAGCTGGGACAAGTAACGGGAGCTCACTCCGTTACGAGGTGCTAGGGATTCAAACCGCTGACCTATCTGATTGACATGCTCAGCGTCTTAGCCACTGAGACACCATTTCTCTTAAAATAATCATAATATAGTGGCTAAGACATTAAGCTTGTCGATCAGAAAGATAAGCAGTTTGGTGGTTCGAATCCCTAGCGCCGCATAACGGAGTGAGCTCCCATTACTTGTCTCAGCTTCTGCCAACCTAGCAGTAAAAAATGCAAGTAGAAAAATAGGAACCACCTTTGGTGGGAAGGGAACAGCGTTCCGTGCGCCTTTGGCTATGAGTCATGCCGGCCACATGACCACGGAGACGTCTTTGGACAGTGCTGGCTCTTCGGCTTTGAAACGGAGATGAGCACCAGCCCCCTAGAGTCGGGAACGACTAGCACATACGTGCGAGGGGAACCTTTACCTTTATTATGTCAAGCAAATGCACCCAGGCAACATGCTGTTCATAAAATATTAACGTATGTGAAGGAAAATATATAAATAAACTTGTTTTTTTTTTAAAAAGATGGATATTTGATTACCCTACCTGCAGGAGAGTTGAAATGTGTGTAAATTTTCGGGCCATTCGCGTCACTTCTGGTAAATAGGTTGAGAGCAGACTGGTATCCATCTAAATCAGAGAACCAATTTAGTAATCAGATAATATTTCCTTGCCGTCTGCTAATTGCAGAACTGAGTACAACGTTGTAGAATAAAAAAATTAAGGGTTATTTTTTTAAAGCAGATTTTTTATCGTTTTTTCCCTCTATAACATCTTAAAACTCGTCACAGTAACCTTGTTATGTCATCATACCTGTATATATCAATCTTATATCGCTTCTATCTTTATATACATTCATCTACATTTCTATACATTTCTCTATTGTTTCTCGGCTGCATTAACTTTATTCCTGCTATGCAACCGTTTATACCAATTATCCCAAATTTCATAGCATTCAGACTCTTCTTTGTCCTTTAATCTTAATGTTAACTTGTCCATTTCTGCACAATCTAAAGTTTTCTGAATCACTAATTCCCCTGGGGAAATATTACTTTGTTTCCAACATTGGGCAAACGTTATTCTGGCTGTAGTCAACAGGTGTATTAGTATGTATTTAATTTTCTTTCTATATTTCCCCTGGGTTATTCCCAGCAGAAAGAGTCCAGGTTTGTATTCCATTTATTCCTCTGTAATTTGCTGTATCCATTTCCAAATTTTCATCCAATATTTTTGAGTTTCTGGACAGCTCCACCATATTTGATAGAAAGTCCCTTGCATTTTTCTTTTGCACTTCCAGCAGGTTAGATTTATGTTCGGGTACATTAGGTTCTTAATTTTATGTGGGATCACAATTTGGGTTTTTAAAATGGGGGAATCATGGGGGAATGAATGTTCCTTCTCAAAATGTTAAGAGTCTGGGTTCCTTAAGACAGCCGGTTTGATCTAGTGCAGGGTGTCAAACTGGATTTCTTCGAGGGACGAATCAGCATTGTAGTTCTCCTCCGCGGCCCAGCCGAGGGGGGGAGACAGGACGGACGCCTCCTGCAGCACCCTGCCTGCCAAAATGGGGCATGGGACGGTGTGCGTGGCCCCTGGTTTTTGGCCTGGATTTCCTGCAGTACCCTGCCGGCCAAAACGGGGCACATGGAGCATGCAATTGGGCTTATTATCCGGGGAGGTCTTATTTTCAGAGAAACAGGGTAGTGGAGCTCACAAAACAAATAACCAGATTGAGAACCAGATTGAGAGGAAGGAGTTTTTATATAGGCTTGCAAAGTAAACACTTTGTTCCTTTCGTAGATCGAAATAATGTATTGATCTTCTTTTAATGACCCCATAATCCCTTGCGGGGTGGAGTCTGGGCAACTGAATGGAGCTGAATGTTTACTGGCCAACTGCCCTTCCCTGTTGCCAATGCGGAGTTATATTCAGCAGATATATCCTCATTGTGCCCAGAGAGAGAGGAATAACTGACTCTACCTAGGTTTGAATTCACTGCCCCCTGATTGTGAGGCTCTTATCTAAATAAGACCTGGAAAAGTTTTTAACGTCCCACAGAAGAAAACGGCGCAAGAAAACCATCGGATGGCCGTTATCTTCTACTCACTTGGAAGTACGTTATTTCGGGATCGGAGTCCGGACAATTGTCTACTTCTGTCACAACCGAAAGTGATTTCAAGTCGCTAGATAAGCACAGAGCAAGGCAGGAACCTGTCACCTGGAACGATCGGATGGCAAAAATCACAAACCACATTTTCTTTAATACCCTGTTTCCCCCCAAAATAAGACCTCCACGGATAATAGGCACAATTGGGCTTTTGAGTGCATCCCCTCCCCGAAAATATTGCAACGCAGCAGCAGCCATGAGGTGACCATGCTCACCTCTTCCTGCACCTCAAAAATAATAAGACCTCCCCGAAAATAAGGCCAAGCGCTTATTTTGGGGGTCAAAATCAAATAAGACCCTGTCTTATTTTCGGGGAAACACAGCATTTAAAAACGGTTCCCACTGCAAGCTGTTGTATTCTTTGTCTTTCATAGTAGCAGGCGATACAAATGTGAGGTTGTTTGTTCCTGTCTTTATTGTTTATCCTGCTGTGCTTAAAAGGTAATAGGTTTGCTCTACAGGTAGTCCTTGACTTACGACCACGACTGAGAACAAACTTTCTATCGCCGAGGGAGACATTTTGAAATGAATTTTGCTCTGGTGCACGACCATCCTTGCCACCATTGTTAAGTGAATCATGGCAGTTGTTACATTAGTAAGATGGTCGTTGAGTGAATCGGGCTTCCCCGCTGACATTGCTTGTCAGAAGGTCGCAAGAGGGGAGTCATGTGACCCCAGCAGACTGCGACCGTCATAAATGAGTCAGTTGTCAAGCGGCTGAATTTTGATCACCAGAGGGCAGCTACAATGGTCGTAGGTGGGGGAAATGGTCGTAAGTCACTTATTTCAGGGTTATTGTGTTGTAGCCCGCCAGTGGCTAGCAGATTCAGACAGTGAGGAGGTTGGGGAGGAAGATGGGCCAGTCCTGGAGTCTGGGGAAGGCTCTGGTGAGGGCTCTGTGTCGGAGGCAGAGAGAGGGCCAAGGCCGTCTGACAGTTATCAGCTGCCTTCAGAGTCAGACATCAGTCAGGCAGAAGAACAGCTGGAGCCTGTTCCCAGTGTGCGCATGCACAGAGCTGCCAGCCGAAGGGAAGAGCTAAAAAACAGGGGTCGACTTGGGAGTAAGGCCACAGGTGGACGATGAATGGCCCCTCCCAGAGGAAATAAAAGAGGAGCGAAAGGGGAGTGGAGTTTGCAGGTGACACTTAGTTCATTCCAAGCATTGCAGCGTCTGAAAGATCTCAGCCTGGCCACTCTCCAAGCCTGATAAAGGTCGCTAATTGTGAACTATCTTGAAAGACTGTGGGAGAGGGAAGACTTTGCTGGAGAGGAATTCACTGTCAATTCAATAAAATCGGGACGAGGACTTGGCTTCGTGCTGCTGGGGAAGCCCAGGTCAGAACACGTTGTAACTTTGAATGGTCATTAAATGAAATGTTGTAAGTCGAGGACTACCTGTAATCTGTTTAAAAATGGTGAGTTTATACTTCATTGAAACTCGCATTGCGATCGCTCAAAATGTTTGCTGTAAAGAATCTTGTTTTAACTGAACAACTCAGTGATTTTCATAGTTTTTGTTGCCATGGATCTTTGGGGTTTAGATTTAGAATGACTGAACCCATTTATATTTTTTTTTAAAAATGAAACTAAACAGTTGCAGTTTTATCCAAAGCATTAAAGAGGTAAATAAGCTGTTCTCCAGCTGGATCTAAAACTTGTGAGATGGGAAGAAATGCATACAGCAGGAAGCCCAATCCAATAATTGAATGTGAAATTGTCAAGAGCCGACTCTCTCGTCCATATTTTCAGATGGGAAGGGAGAAAGTAGGAAAGTAGAAAAAAATCCAGCTGCAAAGTGTCAGTACATGAGAATTAAATGACTTGGAAATCATGGGAACTAAGTCAGCCAATGAAGGCTGTTTGGAAGCTGAAACAGTATTTGCTGGAGACAGCTAGGAGCCTGGGCGTGGCTTAGCTCTGTATCTCTGAGTCTGTGCTGAGCTCTAAACTAGTCTACTGCTCTGAACTGAAACTGTTCTCTCCCTCTGCCTGTGTTTGCTCGTTTTTGCTACCACATTGGAAAAACCTGCTTTGGGTGTTGTATATTTATTTCATGTGTTATATTACATATAAAGAGAAGTTAATGAATCCTGCTGAATCAGCTACCTGTGTGTGCTTTCTGGGTGTGATTGCTGCTGCAAACTCTGACACAAAGCAAATCTCTGAAGGGATGATTCTCAATCATCCAACCCATGGTTGTCCCAAAGGTGCTTTTCCAAAAACCAACTGGACTTTCTTGGATTTTTTTCCCCTTAAAACATGTTCAGCTTCTCGTCCAAGAAGCTTCTTCAGTTCAGAAGTTCATTAGAACTTCAAAATAGTTTCCTTAAAAATGTTTCACTTCTTAAACAATTCTGAAGAAGGACCCTTCTTTTCTGAAGAACTGGACAAGCTTCTCGGATGAGAAGCGAAATGTTTTCAAGAGGGGAAAAAAACCACAAGAAAGACCAGCTGCCTTTTGGAAAAGCACCTCTGGTCGTCTGAAGGGAAGAACATTTTTACTGAACAATTGTGACAGCAAAAGGCACTACATACCCCTGTTATGGTCGCAATCTTGTACATTCCGTAAGCATAGATCTCAATGAACCCATCAACGCCTCCAAGAACCAGGGCATTAAGCCTACATAGAAAAGATAAAAAGAGGGTCAGAGAGAGAGAGAGAGAGAGGAGAGACAGAGAGAGACAGGGAGAGGAAAGGAAGAGAGAAACAGAGAGAGGAGAGAGAGACACATAGAGAGAGACAGAGGAGAGAGAGACAGAGACAGAGAGAAAGGAAGAGAGAAACAGAGAGAGGAGAGAGAGACACATAGAGAGAGACAGAGGAGAGAGAGACAGAGACAGAGAGAAAGGAAGAGAGAAACAGAGAGAGGAGAGAGAGACACATAGAGAGAGACAGAGGAGAGAGAGAGAGAGAGACAGAGAGAAAGGCAGAGAGAGATTGGGAGAGGAGAGAAAGAGAGACAGAGGAGAGAGAGAGAGAGAGAGAGAGAGAGAGAGAGAGAGAGAGAGAGGAGAGAAAGAGAGAGAAAGAGAAAGAGAGAGAGAAAGAGAGGCAGAGAGAGACAGGGAGAGGAGAGAAAGAGAGAGAGGGGGACAGAGGAGAGAAACAGAGAGAGAGAGAAGGAAACAGAGAAAGTAATGGATGCAGTCAGGTTAGAAAAAAGATCAGTCTTGGCCATCGCTTGGATATGTATACAGGTAGTCCTCAACTTATGACTGCAATTGAGCCCAAAATATAGGGTGCTAAGTGAGACATTTAATCAAATCAGATTAATCAAACAAATTGCTCCCTTTTCAGCATCCTTGCTTGGAAGTGCAAATGATACAATTTTACGACACCCCCAGAAGTCCTACCCAGCTTCCAGTCTGAACCCCAAAGGAGGAGACGCTACTGAAAGAGAATTGAAAGGAGGTTTCATTTGCTTCTTGAGCAAAACTTGTCAGGTTTCCTATTAGATGCCCTCAACCAAAACCTAATTTTCCCCCCTCTTTGGAAAATAATTAAGAAAAAAATATAGTTACCTGACGTCTCCCATGAGTTTCATAATTTCATCCGATTTTTCTTCACTAAAATATAATAATCAAGATCAGTTAAAAGAAGCTCTAAAACCAGAAACCTTTTTTGGGTTTAATGGATAAAGACCTGGGGAAGGAATTGGAAACTTTGCTGTTATATATCTTGGCGGCAAGCATGATTACTTTATGCACAAAAATAGAAGGATTTCCCCATAATAGACAAAGAGCTGCAGAAGTTGGTGAAGTTAGAAGAGATGGCTAAATTGAGCGCTTGGATAAAAGAAAAAAAATCAAAATTACGTTTGTTTTTACTTGGAAACTACTTCTGGACTTTGTGCTTGAGGTGGGGGGGAAATGAAACTTTGATTTTGGATTTTAGATTGGTTTGTTGTTATAAAAAGGTAAAGGTTCCCCTCTCACATATGTGCTCGGCTCATCTCCGTTTCAAAGCCGAAGAGCCAGCGCTGTCCGAAGACATCTCCGTGGTCATGTGGCCGGCATGACTCAATGCCAAAAGGCGCACGGAACGCTGTTCCCTTCCCACCAAAGGTGGTTCCTATTTTTCTACTTGCATTTTTTACCTGCAGAAGCAGGCAGAAGCTGGGACAAGTAACGGGAGCTCACTCCGTTACACGGCGCTAGGGATTTGAACCGCTGAACTGCTGACCTTTCTGATCGACAAGCTCAGTGTCTAAACCACTGAGCCACTGCGTCCCTTATTGTGATAAAAATGGCTAGTTTATATTACTATGTAAAAGTAAACAAAAATTGGGTTTCATGCTGTTATCCTATTCTAGTACACCAGGGGTGTCCAAACTTGGGAACTTTAAGACTTGTGGACTTCAACTCCCAGAATTCCCCAGCCAGCCATGCTGGCTGGGGAATTCTGGAAGTTGAAGTCCACAAGTCTTAAAGTTCCCAAGTTTGGACACCCCTGGTGTACACCAAAGGGAATTTCTAGTACACCAAACTCATTTTTTTTCTTTTCCCCTCTTTCCCTACACGTTTTCCTTCTCCCTCATTTTCCCACTGTTTTCTTTTGTATTTTATATTATAAATTAGTTTAAAAAAATCAATGACCAAACCCTCATTCTCAAAATTCTCAAGAGTAAACAAATGGGAGTTTTACCTGAAAATCTTTGCTGTGGTACTGTAGCTGTATTTAAAAAAAACAAGAACAAGCAGATTCAGAGACTGGTGAGGATGGTTTGCTAATTAAACAAGGGAGGGAGGGATGAATGGATGGATAGATAAAACATCTCCATGTTCCCTGCAGTTATTAAAACACAACATACAAGTAGCATTATACCCTGTTTCCCCGAAAATAAGACCTCCACGGATAATAAGCCCAATCAGGCTTTTGAGTGCATGTGCTAAAATAACCCCTCCCCTGAAAATAAGCCCTTCCCAAAAATATTGCAACACAGCAGCAGCCGTGAGGTGACCACGCTCACCGCCTCCTGCACTTCAAAAGTAATAAGACGTCCCCGAAAATAAGGCCAAGCGCTTATTTCAGGAGCCAAAACAAAATAAGACCGTGTCTTGTTTTCGGGGAAACACAGTAATTTATAATAACTCAGGTCGTATTAATTCTATTCTTGCTGTGGATTAGGCCAAAACTTCTTCTGGGCAATTCCATTCCAAGATAATCTGGAGACTTCCAATTATCCTCTTTTAACCATCCCATAATCCCTTGCGGGGTGGAGTCTTGGCAACTGAATTAGCAGAGTGTTTACTGGCCGGATGCTCTTCCCTGTTGCCAATGCGGAGTTTTGTTCAGCAGATATATTCTCAGTATGGCCAGAAAGAGAAATATCGGTCTCTACCTAGGATCAAACTCAGGGCCACCTGATTGTGAGACCTCTAGGCCACCGCACCACTCCTTGAGATTTCCAAAAACCATCCTTTCAAACTTGACCAGAAATCATCAAACTGCCCCCAGATTGATATGGCCCCAAAAGATCTCCGACATTGTTGTACCAGTGAAACCATTGTGAATATTAGCAAAAACCCTCAGTCTCTCAAAAGTGTGGCTAAGGTTGAAACACTATTTAATTCAAGCAGGCTTATTCTGAGCCTCTGCACTGCCCTAGGAGTAAATCCATTCTACTCAACGGGCTTACTTCTGAGTAATCTTGCCTTAAAGGTAAAGGTTCCCTCACACATATGTGCTAGTCGTTCCCAACTCTAGGGGGCGGTGCTCATCTCTGATTCAAAGCCGAAGAGCCTGCGCTGTCCGAAGATGTCTCCGTGGTCATGTGGCTGGCATGACTCAATGCTGAAGGCGCATGGAACGCTGTCCCCTTCCCACCAAAGGTGGCTCCTATTTTTCTACTTGCATTTTTTACGTTCTTTCGAACTGCTAGGTTGGCAGAAGCTGGGACAAGTCACGGGAGCTCACTCCGTTACGAGGCGCTAGGGATTCGAACCGCCGACCTTTCTGATCGACATGCTCAGCGTCTTAGCCACTGAGTCACCGCATCCCACTAATCTTGCTTACACTTGGTGTAAAAAATATATCTATCTAAAATCATAAAACACCCAACGATCAGGCCGCAAATTCAGGCATTACGTTCAACGGCAGAAACTGCCTCCGGTTCTAAAAATTGGCTTCATTCAACCATCCAAGACTTGTGAAGACCAGGCTCCCTACACACTTCCACAACTTCCCTCCTGACGACACAACTTACTTCTTCGGCAAGGCAGGCAACCTAGGAAGTAGAAGGCTGGACTCGTCTTCAGCATTATAAAAGGAAGTGAGAACGCTGAAATGAAAGAATGACACTTGGATTTATCACCTGGAAGATCCTGGTATCTCTCTTTCAACAATTAACATTTGCAGTCACATTCATTATTTAATCTATTCTTAGCTTAATTTCCCATACCTTAAATGTCTGATGCTACAACAATCCTCATCATGGATTTATTTAACCCTATTAATGATATTAACCATTAATACATTTTCTATGTTTTACACAACTTCTTTTACTATTAATTCTTATGTCTGTTCTCTAACTATTGGTAAAAACATTCCCGAGTTGTATAATAATCGGTTTGTTCTTTATTTATTTCTTTAGTTTTTATTAAACATTTTAACCTCTAAAAACAGGGGGAAAAATCAAATACAGAGAAAACAAGACAAAAAAACGTTTTGTGCGAAGGCGATCCAGCTGCAGTGAGTAGGTGTAGTATTATGTATTGAGATTTATTGCCCATTTTCAGGTCTAATAAGAACGATTCCAGTTTCAGTTCTATCTTTTGCTCTGTAATTTTTTTCGGGCATTTCTGAATTTTTATTCTTTCTCTTTATAATAGCCAGTGTCAATCTATTCATTTCTGCACGTATTTTCCTAATCGCATTCTCCTGTGTAGGGAATCTCTTTGCTTTTCCAATTTTGAGCTGTTGTGATAACATGGATAATCAAATATACATCTTCTTTACTATAGTTTTCTGGTAAAATCCCCAACAAAAACATGTCAGGTTTTAAGTCAATATGTTGTTGTATTGTCTTTTCCAGCCCCGTATGTATTTTAGTCCAATATTTTTTTTGCCTCTATGCAAGTCCACCACATATGATAGTACGAGCCAGGTGTCTGATGACATTTCCAACATTTAGCTGATCTGTCTTTAAACAACTTCGCCAATCTGGCCGAAGGCTTGTAGAGTCCATCCATGAACCTTAACTAGCAGTCAGAAGACAGGATAAAAACTCTTTAATCTCGCAATATCTTGACATAATTTTGTAGGGAAACCAAGCTAAATCCCAAAAATACTAGGGATTTTCTAGAAACTTGGCATTCAGACAAATCAGTCATGTAGAAAGAAAACATATTTACAAACCATTCAAAAGAGGCAATTTTTTAAAAAGCAAAGAAAGAAGCAAAAGGACTACAACACTCTCACCCAGATAAGCAGGGATTAACACTAGACAAACAACCAAGCAGAAAGCAATATCCTAATGAAGGATCTACCAGAGAGAAAATCACACTCCCACCAACACAATCAGGACAAACTATTGTATATAAATAGGGAACAAACCCCACAGATTTGTCTTTAAACATCTTGGCTAGTCTAGCCGGTGCCATCTGTAAAACATCTTATACAAATTCCCTTCATGTGCAGCTGACATTGTTAATTTATAATTTCTATACCGTAATTGCTGCCATTTAGCTAATTCTACTGTATAAGCAAAGGTTTTTGCCCAGACTATCACTGTTTCTTTCACTTGTTCTTCCTCTAATTTAATACTCAATAAATAGCTATACACATTTTTTATCATCCTCTTTTCTGTCCAACACAATTCTCTTTTGAGGTGTGTGAAAGTTACAACCCACTTTGAAGGCTGATGTCTTTTCTTTTGGATCTTTGGCTTGCCACACTTTCTATTATTCTACTATGCGTTTTTCTATGGTGGGAAAACGGGAGGGGGGATTGTATGGAGTTAGGTGAGATGTAGCCATAACAACATTCTTTCTAGAAAGCCAAGGTCATCCTTTGTCTCTGCACCTGACCAGAACTAGATGGGTGGAAGCTGCCAGTGTGGCAGTGGGAGATTGGACCATGGGATGGACTGGTGGGTGTGGGGGCAAGATCTTGAACTTTCAGCTGGGTGGGGGAAAACCGGGAAGCTTTCGGATTCGGGTTTTCCCAGATGTGCCAACATGGCTCTCTTATTAAATTGGAACTTTGAGGAATCCTTTGCCTCGGACTCTGATTTAATTTTGGATGCTATTTGGAACCCTGACAGCTGATTTTGAAATTATTAACAGAAACTCAGATCTAAATTATTATCCATATTCTAACTGAATTGTTGTGATGACCCCTGGACGCTTTCCCAGTTATCTGTCCAGATGTCAGCTCAGAGGAAGATGAACCAGTTCCTGGCACATCTGGAGGGGAGTCAGTCAATGACTCCAAGAAGCCATTTAAGAGGGATTTGGCTGAAGCACAGCTGTAGCAGGACAGCTCTGAGGCTCCAGGTGGAGAAAGGATGCAGCTGGAGCCCAGGCAGTGAAGAGGAGGAGGAACTGCCTTCTGCATTTGATCCAAGAACACGCAGGGCAGGGAAAAGGCAGGAGCAGAGAAGGTCAGCCAGATTACTTGCAAGGAGGCAGCCTTGCCCCTCTTGATGGGATGCACTGGAAGCCGGCTATTTAGCACATCAAACGGATGGAGGCGATGCTGGGAACAACCTGTTCGTTTCCTAGCTGTGCGTTTGTTTTCTGGTCATTGTGGTTCCTGCCTTGACTTTGGATTGTGCCTTGTTGAACTCTGGACATTTTCTTTCTTTGTGAAGTCTCTTGTCTCATGGATTTAATTTTGTCTGTTTATTTGGGTTGAGAAGTGTCTTGTGGACTCATTGGTCATTGCTCTGTGGACTGGCATTGGTCGCGGCTGGAACTTAATTGGGACAGTTCTAGGTTTTTGGGGAAGGGAATTGCTGGGGAATATTAATGTTGTGGCCCACCAGCAGAGCTGGCAGCAGACTCGGACAGTGAGGAGGTTGGGGAGGAAGATGGGCAAGTCCTGGAGTCTGGGGAAGGCTCGGACGAGGGCTCTGTGTTGGAGGCAGAGAGGGGGCCAGGGCCGTCTGACAGTTATCAGCTGCCTTCAGAGTCAGACATCAGTGAGGCAGAAGAACAGCTGGAGCCTGTTCCCAGTGTGCGCATGCGCAGAGCTGCCAGACGAAGGGAACAGCTAAAGAACAGGGGTGGACGATGAATGGCCCCTCCTAGAGGGAATTAAAGAGGAGCGAAAGGGGCGTGGAGTTTGCAGGAGACATTTAGTTCGCTTAATTGGTTCATGATGACTCCTTGCCAAGTTTTGCAGATCTCAGCCTGGCAGCTCTCCAAGCCAGAGAAGGTCTGTGACTGTAAATCCTCCCTTGAAAGACTTTTCTGGATGTGAAGGAGCAGAGTTCACAGGAAATTAATAAAAGGGGTTTTTGTCAGGACCAGGAGTTTGCTTCATGCTCTCAGGAAACCTGGGTCAGGACAACTAATAAAACCATTAAACCATGGTGTGTGTGTGTGTGTGTGTGTGTGTGTGTGTGTGTGAGAGAGAGAGAGAGAGAGAGAGAGAGAGAGAGAGAGAGAGAGAGAGGGAGGGAGGGAGGGAGGGAGGGAGGGAGGGAGAGAGGGAGAGAGAGAGAGAGAGAGAGAGAGAGAGAGAGAGAGAGGGCCAATCTTGAATTTCCACTTACCTGTTTTCCTCTGTAACTTCCATCCAGTACATGAACGTAAGAGGAACGCTGACCGGAAAAGAGTGCAAACTTTCCGGCTTTTCCACATCACACAGAATAACTTTCTTCGTATCCGCAAGCCCAAAAGCCAGAACTGCAAAAGGAATGGAGGGGCAGAGGAATTAAAGCATGTAGTGCACAGAAGACACTTCCTTTGAGATCTGGGTGTCAGCCCTGGAAGCCATCTTCACATTTGGGCCTTCAGCCCTGCCATGCTTTCTATTGTGGGAGAATGGGAGGGGGGATTACATAGAGCAGAATCCCAGGTCGACCCCTGTTCCTTAGCTGTTCCCTTCGTCTGGCAACTCTGCGCATGCGCCCACTGGGAACAGGCTCCAGCTGTTCCTCTGCCTCACTGATGTCTGACTCTGAAGGCAGCTGAGAACTGGCATACGGCCCTGGCCCCCACTCTGCCTCCGACACAGAGCCCTCATCAGAGCCTTCCCCAGACTCCAGGACTGGCCCATGTTCCTCCCCAACCTCCTCACTGTCCGAATCTCCTGCCTGATCCGCTGACGGGTCACAACACTGATCTCCTATGTAAGAATGGGATGGGGGGATGGGGGGAATCCAGTCATTTGAAAAGTCAATCTTTAATATATAACATTTCGTTTTATCACACGTTACTTTTGCCATCTGGTCTCCAGGCGAGAGCGGATACTTCTTTGCCCGTGCTTTCATTTGGGGGCAAACTCCAGACTCGCTGAAAATTTGCCAGGCGGTGAAGCAATACCTAGAAAGAGATGGAGAAATTAAATACAGTTCTAGAGAGGGAGGATTGAGTCCGTCATCTGCAACCTCCATAACAGTCTGGTTTGGCTCTGCAACCCAACAAGAGAGACACGGACTTCAGAGGAGAATCAGAACTGAAGAGAAAACAATGGCTACCATCCTGCCTTCCATTGAGGACCTGGGCGCTGCACGAGTCAGAAAGAGGGCCGTGAAAATATCTACAGACCCCTCGCATCCTGGACATCAATTGTTTCAACTCCTACCCTCAAAACGACGCTATAGAGCACTGCACACCAGAACTAGACACAAGGACAGTTTTTCCCCCTAATGCCATCACTCTGCTAAACAACTTATTCCCTCAACACTGTCAAACTATTTACTAAGGCTGCATTACTATTACTATTACTCTTCTCATCGTTCTTATCACCCATCTCCTCCCACTTATGACTATAGGACTGTAATTCTGTTGCTAGTATCCTTACGATTTATATTGTTTCCTAGTATGATTTGATTGCTTATTTGTGCCCTATGATTTGTGACAAATGGATCTTTTCTTTTATGTAAACTGAGAGCATATGCACCAAAGAGAAACTCCTTGTGTGTCTAATCACATTGAAGAATTCATTGATTCTGTGTCTGTCTGTCTGTCTGTCTGTCTGTCTATCTATCTATCTATCTATCTATCTATCTATCTATCTATCTATCTAATATCTATCCATCTAATATCCATCTAATATCCATCTAATATCTATCCATCTAATATCCATCTAATATCCATCTATCTATCTATCTATCTATCTATCTATCTATCTATCTATCTATCTATCTATCATCTATCTATCTATCATCTATCTATCTATCTATCTATCTATCTATCTATCTATCTATCATCTATCTATCTAATCTCTCTCCATCTAATCTCTATCTAATCTCTATCATCTATCTATCTATCTATCTATCTATCATCTATCTATCTATCTATCTATCTAATCTGTCTGTTTATCTATCTAATCTCTCTCTCTCTAATCTCTATCTATCTATCATCTATCATCTATCTATCTAATCTGTCTGTTTATCTCTCTAATCTCTCTATCTCTCTGTCTATCTATCTATCTATCTATCTATCTATCTATCTATCTATCATCTATCTATCTATCTATCTATCTATCTATCTATCATCATGTCAGTACTACCTGTAAAATATTTCCCATCACAGGGAGAGAACTCCGGTGGAATCCAGAGCCTTGCCTGGTTCCTAAATCATCTGACACGACAAGCAAATCAGAAATGAATTTGCACAACCTTTTCCATCCCTCTGGAATCAGGTGTTGTGGCCCTCCAGCTACCAGCAGAGCTGGTGGCAGACTTGGACGATGAGGAGGTTGGGGAAGAAATTGGGTCGTTTCTGGATCCTGGGGAAGGCTCTGATGGATGCTCAGAGATAGAGCCAGGGCCGTTTCCCAGCCACCAGAGAGGCAGCTGCCTTTGGAGGCTGAGATAAGTGAGGAGGAAGAACAGCTGGGGCCTTTTCCAGATGCACGTATGCACAGAGCAGTTAGGAGAGGTGAGCAACGGAGGACAAGGAGTCGACTCGGGAAGCAAGGCACACGTGGAAGCTGAATGGCCCCTCCCCAGCTGGGGAATAAATAGAAGGAAAGGGAAGTGGTGGTCGTAGGAGACAACAGTTCGTATTTCTGAAGATTTTGCTCATTGTGTTTCGTGCATCAAAGTCTGCTTGCCAGAACTTAATTTGCAGCCTTTTGGCCTTGCAATTATCGCAAGGAACCGATAAGGTCTGTTATTGCAGTTAACTCCTTGAAGGACTCTTGGCTGGACTTTTCAGTGGGTGAATGCCATTAATTCACAAGAGGGAAATATAAGAGGGTTTTTTCGTGACAAGGAGACTGTTTCTTGTTTCTGCTAAGGCTCAGTCAGAACACCCAGGTAAGAAAAAATCATCCAGATCAGGGATGGGGAACGATGGACCTTTGATGACTTGTGGACTTCAACTCCCAGAATTCCTGAGCCAGCAGAGATGGGGAACGATGGCCCTTTGAAGAATTGTGGACTTCAACACCCAGAATATCATGCTGGCTCAGAAATTCTGGGAGTTGAAGTCCACGCGTCATAAAAGGGCCATGGTTCCCCACCCCTAACCCAGACCAACAGTTTCACAGTTCCAAGGTCAACTCTTTGAGAAGATTGACAGTTGATTCCAAGTTTTTCTTTGAGTGCCCTACGACTCCTGCGCACGGCTCTCCGTAGGATCGCTTACCTCTCCCACTCTGTTTGCCAGGGCAATCAGATCCCTCTTAGGAGACCAGGCCATAAAAATAACTTCTTGAGGAAGCTGCTTCTCTCCAACTTGCCTGAAAGCCGGCATGGTGGTGGCATCAGTACCTGGAAACCAAAATATATAAACCATGATGAGATTTAGCTCAGATTAATTTAATCTGAGTGATCGGACCCACTCTGGACAGTGACTGATTGTTGTTGTTGTTGTTTTTGTCTTTTAATGACCCCGTAATCCGTTCCAATGAGGTGCAGTCTGGGCAACTGAATGGAGCTGTGTGTTTACTGGCCAGATGCCCTTCGTGTCGCCAGTGTGGAGTTTTGTTCAGCAGATATATTCTCCTTTCTAAATATATTTTTTTTTTCAATTACAAAGGTAAACATTCCATCTTTCCTTATGCAGCGTGTCGTCCGGGTACAAACATCTCTGTGCAACATCGTTCCTCATTTGCTACATCTTTCACATTCATATTAACATTATTTCCCTAAAGTTCATATTATAATACAGTTGGAGAGAGAGATGATAGACGCACACAGGCACACAGAAATTAGATAGATAGATAGATAGATAGATAGATAGATAGATAGATAGATAGATAGATAGATAGATAGATAGATAGATAGATAGATAGATAGATAGAGGGGGGATAAAGATTACAGAGACAGATAGAAATAGATAGATGATAGAGATGGAGACAGAGAGACACAGACACAGACACAGAGAGAGACGGAGACAGACAGAGACAGACAGAAAGGGAAAGAGAAAGAAAGAAAAAGAGAGAGAGAGAGAGAGAGAAAGAAAGAAAGAAAGAAAGAAAGAAAGAAAGAAAGAAAAAGAGACAGAGACAGAAAGAAAGAAAGAAAGAAAGAAAGAAAGAAAGAAAGAAAGAAAGAAAGAAAGAAAGAAAGAAAAAGAAAGATATGATGGGAGATAGATGGATGAAATGTGTCCCTCAGTCATCAGGAGACACACTCAAATTGGGAGCAATTTTACCTGCAAAGCAAGTGGCAAAATTTGGTGCCAAATTCGGCCCTCACACATCCTCCAGTGAGTCCACTCCAGACAGTGGAAGCAAAGGCCTGAAACAGATTGAAGATGTCAAAATGGACCCTTCGCCTTCCGTCCTCCTGCAGGATTGTTAGATCAGGTGTTCAAACTTACGTCCATTGGGGGTGGGTGGGTGACATTTAATGTGGAAACAATGGGAGGCATCCAAGGTGCACAATCTGCAAGGTGGAGCAGTGGGATTCCCTGAAAACCTCTGTCAGGCCTACCTGCCAGGGTTGTTGTTCTGGCAGACATAAAACGAAGCATACGTTTTAGCATACGGCTGCCTGCCTGCCTGGGAGAAGCAAAGCTACAATTTCTCTGAACTGTTTTGGAGATCATGGCTTCAATGGTAGCTTTGTAAGGAGCAGCAGGAAGAGGAGGAAGAGGAGGAAGAGATGGCTTCAATGGCACCTTTGTAAGAAGCAGGAGGAAGAGAAGCAGCAGGAGGAGGAGAGGAGGAAGAAGAGGAGGAGGAGGAGGAGGTGGTGGTAGCTTTCAAAGGAACGAGAGGAGGAGGAAGAGGAGAAGAGGAGGAAGAGGAGGAGAGGAGGAAGAGAAAGAGGAGGAGAAGGTGGTAGCTTTCAAAGGAACCAGAGGAGGAGGAGGAGGAGGAAGAGGAGAAGAGAGGGAAGAGGAGGAGGAGGAGAGGAGGAAGAGAAAGAAGAGGAGGGGGTGGTACCTTGGAGGAAGAGGAGGAGGAGATGGTAGCTTTGAAAGGAACCAGAAGAGGAGGGGGAGGAAGAGAAGAGGGGAAGAGGAGGGGGAAAGGAGAGAAGGAAGAATAGAAGGAAAGGGGGAGAGGAGAGGGGGAAGAGGAGGAGAGGAAAGGGGAAGAAGAGGAGGAAGAGGAGAGGAAAGAGGGAAGAGAAGAAGGGGGGAAGAGGAGACAGTAGCTTTGTAAGGCGTGGAGGGAGGAAGAGGAGGAGGAGGAGGAGGAGGAGAGGGAGAAGCGCCCCTCCCTTCAGAGGAGACCCCTCCCCGCCGGGGGGAGAATGGGGGGGTGAGGAGCAGCCCCCTCCCCTCCTGCGACCCCCCCTCCCCCCCGCCCAGGACCCCGAACCCGGCGCGCACCTGGCCGGCCGCCTCCGCCTCCTTCCCGGCTAAGCTCAGCCCTTCCCGCCTGTGTTCGTCGGAGGCTCCGGAAGCGGCGTCGGCAAGGCCGTCCCTCCCTCCCTCCGTCCTCCCCCGGGCGGCTCGGCTCCCCTTCCTCTGCCGGCAGGAGGAGGGAGAGCAGCGCCTGATAGGCCCCGAAGGTCCCCCGGGGGGAAGGAGGCTCTCCTCTCCTTCTTCTTTTCCTTCTCCTTTTCTTCTTCTCTTCTCATCCCTCTCTCCTCCTCCTCCTCCTCCTCTCTCTCCTTTTCATCCTTTTCTTCTCCCCCCCCCCGCCTCCTACCTCTCCTTCTTCGCTCCTTCCCCCTTCTTTCTCTTCTCCCCTGCCTCCTGCTACCTCTTCTTCCTCTCCTTTCTCCTTCTCCCTCTCCTCCTTTTTCTCCTCCCCTTCTTTTCTCCTTTTCCCTCCTCTTTTTATCCTCCCCTTCTTTTCTCCTTTTCCCTCCTCTTTTTATCCTCCCCTTCTTTTCTCCTTTTCCCTCTCCTCTTCTTCTCCCCTGCCTCCTGCTACCTCTTCCTCTTCTCCTTCTTCTTTCCCCTCTTCTCCTTCTCTCTCCTTCTCTTTCTTCCTCTCTTCTCCTTCACCTC
The DNA here is from genome assembly GCF_964273705.1 of Natrix helvetica. NCBI lineage: Eukaryota > Metazoa > Chordata > Lepidosauria > Squamata > Natricidae > Natrix > Natrix helvetica. The sequence goes on from NC_138558.1 coordinate 75,907,731, forward strand.
CCTCCCTCTTTCTCCTCTTCTTTCCTCCTCCTTCTTCTCCCCCCTCCTCCTCCTGCCTGAAGCCTCTCCAGTGGCTGCCCCATCCTGGGCACCTGGAAAAGGTTGACCCCCCCCCCCCATCCCAGGGACATCCTTCTGACTCATAACCCAGAAGATGGGATCGTAGGGTTGGAAGGAGACCTTGGAGGTCCTCTACTCCACCCCCCCCCCTTGCTCTAATACGAGAGACCCTGTGGCATTCCGGATAAATGGCGGTCCGTCCTCTTCTGGAAAACATCCGGGGATGAAGCCCCCGTAACGACCATCCCATCTTCCTTGACTCCAGAGCTGTTTCTGGAAGAGCATCTTTTCAGACTCAAACCTTGGGCCTTTGAATGAAATGGATCTGCCCGAAAAAGATCCCACCAGATCCCAGATTTTGGCCCGTCCTAGCAGGGAAACAGCTGTCAGGCATCTCATTTCCTGCATGTTTCCTCAACTGCCCTTTTTTTTTCGGGGTGTGTGTGTGTGTCTGGTGTCACTTTATACATCCACAACCACCAGGAAAATCCAACCCAGTTAGCACCAGACCGAGATCAGCAGGTCAGCGAAGGGGGTTTAAGTCAGCTTGCAAAATGCACGTTTTTAACTCTGCAGAAGGCAACTTGTTCTTAGGGGGAGGAGTATCTAGGATGGGCTACCACTAGGTGGCAGCAAATTGATGCTAAAATAACCACGATCTACTTGCGCCATCTGGTGGAGGAACCGGCCATGACACACAGCAGTGTTTGCCACCTACAACTTGGAAAAATTGAGCTGGTCCTTGAGTTACAACCGGAACAGAGCCCAAAATTTATGTTGCTAAGTGAGACATTTCACAAATGAGTTTTGCCCTACTTTACGACCTTTCCTTCCACAGCTGTTAAGTGGATCACTGCAGTTCTTAAGTTAGTAACACATTTGTTAAGTGAACCTGACTTATTCATTGATTTTGCTGGTCGCAAACGGGGAATCACGTGATTCCGGGACATTGAAACCGTCGTAAATAGCCAGTTGCCAAGCGTTTCAATGTTGATGACGTGAGGATTCTGCAACGGTCGTAAGTGTGAAAAATAGTCATAAGTCACAATTTTCAGTGATGTTATCACTGTGAATAGTCACTAAGTGAACTGTCGTAAGTTGAGGGCTACCTGTATGTGCCCAAAGACATATTTGACAGGTTGGCAGTTCAAATCCCCAGCGCCATGTAACGGAGTGAGCTCCCGTGACTTGTCCCAGCTTCTGCCAACCTAGCAGTTCGAAAGTACATTAAAAAATGCAAGTAGAAAAACAGGAACCACTTTTGGTGGGAAGGGGACAGCGTTCCGTGCGCCTTTGGTGTTGAGTCATGCCAGCCACATGACCACGGAGACGTCTTCGGACAGCGCAGGCTCTTCGGCTTTGAAACGGAGATGAGCACCGCCCCCTAGAGTCGGGAACGACTAGCACTTGTGTGCGAGGGGAACCTTTACCTTTACCTAAAAATATAAACCTTTTCTGTTAATCCAGTGATATTTTTTTAATAGTCAGATTAAAAACGGGACAATAATAAAGGAATAAGCAGTGAAATGTTTTATTCTATGTCTTCCTTTTTCTTTTTCTGGCAACTTTTGCCTTTTTCCATCTGGTGGTCTCCAGAACGGTTTCCCCCTTCAGTTTCCTCTTTCTTTTCTTGGCCTTTTTGCTCTGTCTGCAGAAGAAATGAAGGGGGGGGGGGAATCAATTGTGGCAGGAAAGGATGAAAGAGATGGGAAAACGGCATCAATCGATCAATTAACCACGCTACGAAATTGGAAATCTTTGGAACTATATGTACTTTCCAACCGGCAAAAACGTACGCCTGGAACTCAAATCGCTCGGTTTACCCAAAATGTGAAGCCGTAGTAGGTTAACCCAGACGTAGCGATTTAATAAACCATGGTTATACAATGAAGAATCACAAGATAGGAGAGAATATGTGTAGCTCAGGGTTGAACTTGGTGCTCTCTGAGCTGGGCTGTTTTCTTGGAGACATTTCATGACCCAACAAGGTAACATCATCACTGCTAGAAGGAGGTGGGATTTGCAGAGAGGAGGAGGAGGAGGAGGAGGAGGAGGAGGAGGAGGAGGAGGAGGAGGAGGAGGAGGAGGAGGAGGAGGAGGAGGAGGAGAATGACTATGAGGTCCTTGGTGCTTTCTGAATTGGGCTGTTTTCTTGCAGACGTTTCATGACCAAACTAAGCAACATCATCAGTGCTACAAGGCTGTAGGATTTGGTGCAGGTATCTAAGGCAGCATGTAGCACTCATAATGTTATGTAGTTTGGTCACGAAGCATCTGCAAGAAAACAACACAACTTAGAGAGCCCCAAGGACCCCACAGTTCTACTCCTCCCCCCTTCTCTACAAACCCTCCTCCCCTCTGGCACTGATGATGTTGCCTAGTTGGGTCATGAAACATCTGCAAGGAAACAATCCAAGTCAGAGAGCATCAAGGATCCCACAGTTCTCTTCCTCCTCCACCTTTCTGCAAATCCCACCTCCCTCTGGCACTGACGATGTTACCTAGTTGCGTCATGAAACGTCTGCAAGAAAACCACCAAGCTCGGAATATACCAAGGACCCAACAAGGAAGAGCTCAAAGCAGCCAGTCTCATTTTGCCAAATCAGCAGGCCGATGAATTCCTACCACCAACTTACTGGTCAACTCCGCAGGTCCTTGGCCGATTTGGACAGGCGGTGCGTTTGTGATTGGCTTCGCCGCAAACAAAGCACCCGGCATGAGCTTCCTCGCAAGGGTGAGTGGGGAGAGCACAGCGATCGCAGACGCTACAGTGAACCCAGGCTGCCAAAGGAAGGAAGGAAGGGGTCAGTCCTCATGAAAAGCAGAAACAAAATGTTGGCATTTTGTCCATAGCTAAACCGGCATGCTGGTTGGGCATAATTTTGGAAGCTGAAGTCCACAGGTCCTCAAATTGCAACGTTTGAAAAACGGGACCTTAGAGGGACTGCATTGAATGGTGTTTAAAACAAAACACAACTTTGTAAGAATCTACAATAAAATGTACAATAAAATGATTCAGTAAAAACCCAGAGCCAAATACGAGAATTCCTGTTGCTGCTTCCAGACCCTTTCAAAACCATAATTAACCAGGATAGATAGATAGATAGATAGATGATAGATAGATAGGTAGATAGATAGATAGATAGATAGATAGATGATAGATAGATAGATAGATGATAGATAGGTAGGTAGGTAGGTAGGTAGGTAGGTAGGTAGGTAGGTAGGTAGGTAGATAGATAGATAGATAGATAGATAGATAGATAGATGATAGATAGATAGATGATAGATAGATAGATGATAGATAGATAGATAGATAGATAGATAGATGATAGATAGATAGATAGATAGATAGATAGATAGATAGATGATAGATAGTAGATAGATGACAGTGGAACAGATAGATGGATGGATGGATGGATGGATAGATGGGATAAATAAGATAAATAAGATAGATAGATGATTAGATAGATAGATAGATGATAGATAGATAGATAGATAGATAGATAGATAGATAGATAGATAGATAGATAATCTATATATCGGTATATAAGTGCTAATAAATGAAATAATAAATGAAAGATAGATAGATAGTAGATAGATGACAGTGGAACAGATAGATGGATGGATGGATGGATGGATGGATGGATGGATGGATGGATGGATGGATGGGATAAATAAGATAAATAAGATAGATAGATGTATAGATAGATAGATAGATAGATAGATAGATAGATAGATAGATAGATAGGTGCCAGATAGATAGATAGATGATAGATAGATAGATGATAGATAGATAGATGATAGATAGATAGATAGATAGATAGATAGATAGATAGATAGATAGATAGATAGATAGATAGATAGACAGACAGACAGACAGACAGACAGACACAGACAGACGGACAAGACAGATAGATAAGATAGATAGATAGAGAGAGAGAGACAAGACAAGACAGACAGACAGATAAAGGGTAAACAGATAGACAGACAGACAAAGATTCATCTTGCCACAAAGCAAAACATTAAAACTTTTTAACGGCCATTTGATCTTGAATTCTCCTGATCCCAAGCTATACAGATGTTATTTTTTTTAAAAAAACCAACTTACAAGGTTTTACACATTTTTTGCAAAGGTTGCAATGAGTCCAACGTCTGCCATCCTATTGTGGGGAAGAAAAATATGTTAATTTTCATGAAAAGAACATTTACAATCCAATTATTGCAGGTAGTTCTTGACTTATGAACACAATGGAGCCCACATTTTCTGTCGCAAAACGAAATGGTTTGTCAAGTTAACTTCGCTCTGTTTTACGCCGTTCCTTGCCACAGTTGTTAAATGAATCTCTGCAGCGGCTAAGTTAGATAACACAGCTGGCGAGTGAATCTGTCTTCCCCACTGACTTTGCTTTCCAGAAGAAGTTACTATATTCTACTCTTACTATCTTATTCTTTTATTCCCTTTTTTTTAAATAAGTCTGTATTTTATATTTTAAAAATATTTAATAAAAATAGATTTAAAAAAATAAAATAACATTCAAACCGAAACATTTTTTTAAAATGTTTCGGACCCATTAATACATCTGATTTCATCCTTCCACACTTGCCTGGTGAAAGGTGTAAAATTAAAATGATTCCATCTTCCTGTCTTCTTGGAATCCTTCCATTACAACTACCTCCCCCTCTACTATACAGGTAAGTCCTCGACTTACGACAGTTCGTTTAGTGACCGTTCAAAGTTACCACAAGGGCACTGAAAAAAAGTGAGTTATGGCCATTGCCCACACTTACGACCAGGCTCGCGTGATCAAAGTTCGGCCGCTTGGCAACTTGACTCATAGTTACGACGATCAGGCAATCCCCGTTTGCGGCCTTCCGAGCAAAATCAAGTGGGAAGCCAGATTCGCTTAACGACAGCATTGCCAATTTAGCAACGGCGGTGACTCGCTTCATAAACCTTGCGAGAAAAGTCGCAAAATCTCATTGAATGACTGTCTTGCTTAGTAACGGAATTGTTGGTCTCAATTGTGGTCTTCAGTTGAGCGCCAGCTGTAGTTCACTAACCTTTATTAGTGACCTCAGCATAGCTTTTTGTCCTGACCGAGGCTTCCCAAGTCGACCCCTGTTCTTTAGCTGTTCCCTTCATCTGGCTGCTCTGCGCATGCGCACACTGGGAACAGGCTCCAGCTGTTCCTCTGCCTCACTTATGCCTGACTCCAAAGGCAGCTGATAACTGGCATACGGCCCTGGCCCCCTCTCTGCCTCCGACACAGAGCCCTCATCAGAGCCTTCCCCAGACTCCAGGACTGGCCCATCTTCCACCCCAACCTCCTCACTGTCCGAATCTGCTGGCAGGCCACAACATTCTCCAGGACAGACTTACTTTTGAAGTACAGGCATTGCAGAGGTCACAGTGCTGGTTCTCGGCACTGACGTATCTCTGACAGACGGGGCAGAACCTGACGGAGAGAAACCAATGAGAAGGCTTGGAGAAAGGATGCAGCCAGTCCTGACTAAACAGAGGGGCGGTAAGTCAGGGCTTCCCCAACCCGTGGTCCGTGCTCTGGTACCAAAGCTGTGGGATGCCAGAAACCGGTCTGCGCCAACAAGCGAAGCTCCATCCACGGGATGCAGGCAGGATGTGAAAAGACCCCCCTTCTGGTTCACGGGGGGGGGGGAACCTCTTTCCACGGAACTGTGGTTGGGGCCCATCGGCAGTAAACCACGCCCGTGGGTTTTGTGGCTAATCTTTTTTGAACAAATAATTTGTTCCACTGAACAGAGGGTTCTACCTGTATCCTTCTTGCGCGGGAAGAACTATTGAAGCTGGCGACAGGTTAGTAAAAATTCGAACGGGGGACTGCTTGCGGCCTCTTTTCCCGTGCTTATATAGCGCGTGATTGTCATAATCAACCTAAAAAGAAGAAGAAGATAAAAGCAGGAGTAGTTAACAAAAGGGGGACGCGGTGGCTCAGTGGCGCACGACCCCCCCTGCGCTCCTCCCGCTTATGGCACGCGAGCCACAAAAGGTTCGCCATGGCTGGTATAAGGTCTCCTGCTTGAGCAGGGGGTTGGACTAGAGGTTTATAGTTTATATCTGCAAAACTTGGCAAGGAATCTCAGAGAAGTCATGAACCAATGAATTGAATTAATTGCCTCCTGCAAACTCCACTCCCCTTTTGCTCCCCTTTTATTTCCTCTGGGAGGGGCCGTTCATCGTCCACCTGTGGCCTTACTCCCAAGTCGGCCCCTGTTCTTTAGCTGTTCCCTTCGTCTGGAAGCTCTGTGCACGCTCACACTGGGAACAGGCTCCAGCTGTTCTTCTGCCCCACTGATGTCTGTCTCCTAAGGCAACTGACAACTGTCTGATGGCTCTGGCCCCTTCTCTGCCTCCGACACAGAGCCCTCATCAGAGCCTTCCCCAGAATCCAGGACTGGCCCAGGTTCCTCCCCAACCTCCTCACTCTCCGAATCTACTGCCAGCTCTGTTGGCCGCTGGCGGGCCACAACAAAAAATTTTAAAGCAGCCGCATCGTTCCCTTGCCTCACTCCAAATCTTCTTCGGATAAAATATGATTATAATATTTTTAGAACAAAGAATTAAAGGACCGATTCAATCGATGGTTCAGCACAAACCAAGCTAAAGCAATTCATAATCAGAAGCAGAGAGATTCTAGAAGTCGTCAAGAAATTGGCACTCAAATATGGACAGAATTCCGTCCAGGACTCTTTGTCCTTACCTGATAATCCAACATTGTGAAACTTGGGAAAAATTCAAGAATGCGTGGCTCAAAAAAATACGGAAATATCCACAGGATAGGTAACTCTTTGCAGGTAGAAGTACCTAACGAGGAAAAAAAAGCAGAAAAGAAAGATATGTACTGTTCACATTTTTTTTAAAAAAAATAGATATATAAAATATAAAAATGGATACAAAATAGGTGTAAAATGATATAAGATAGATATAAAGTCCCTTCGGGGAGAGGAGGCGGTCTAGAAATCTAAGAAATAAATAAATAAATGAATTCATGTAAATATAAGTAAGATTCTGCAAGGAGCAGAACACAGCAAATATGCTTATAGCTTTCACAAACAGTTTGGGGCTAAAATGATCTAATTTTGCAAAAGGATCCTTGGCAGCCTGCTCTGAATTGTGGCATGCTAGTTGGAAAACTTCAAATGAGTTCTTAGTAGAAGACAGCCATTAATTAGTATACTTTTAGTTGTTTTTTAATTCAATTTTTTAATTTTTACTCATTGTACAGTTGTATGAGGTTTAATTCGTTTTTAAGGGTATGGGATATTCGTCTTTTGTATTCGTTTCAATGACACACCTGTACACCGCCCCGAGTCCCTTCGGGGAGAGGGGGCGGTCTAGAAATATTGAAAATAAATAAATAAATAAATAAATAACGCTGTGATTCTTTCCTACATGTCAAATCCTAGCTTGTCCTGTAGACTAGGTTAGGTTAGGTTAGGTTAGGTTAGGTTAGGTTAGGTTAGGTTAGGTTAGGTTAGAGTAGAGTAGAGTAGAGTAGAGTAGAGTAGAGTAGAGTAGAGTAGAGTAGAGTAGAGTAATGGGAAAGAGAGGAGGGGAGAGGAAAGGAAAAGAAATTATGGTATTTTCGGAGCATAAGACACACTTTTTCCCCCCTAAAAGAGGGTGAAAATTTGGGTCTGTCTTATACACCGAATGTAACCCCACCCAGACCCCACCCTTTGGCCTCTGCCTCCCAGAAATTGCCTCCTAACAGCAAACAGCCTGTTTCAGCTTCAGCTTAGCCCGATTAGCACAAGCAGCTGATTGTCAGTTGGACCAGCTTCCCGACCATCGGCTGTTTCAGGCTGCAGGGATTGCCATTGCCTATTGCAAACCGGAAGTCATAAGACAGGCCGTTTCCGGCCTCCGGGGGGGATGGAGGAAGCTGTTTTTGCCCTCCCCAGGCTCCTAGAAAGCCTCTGGAACCTGGGGAGGGCAAAGAACGAGTCCATCGGACGCCAAAAGTGGGGGGAGGAGGGGTAATGCACAGGGGATTGCACGTCCATGCACAGGGGGTTGTGCCCATGCATGGGGGGAGGGCGCATAGAATTATGGGCATAGGCACACAGGCGCACGACACCCGCCCCCCCCCCCCCGCTTTTGGCACGCGATGGCCTAAAGCAGGGGTGTCCAAACTTGGCTGGCTGGGGAATTCTGGGAATTGGAGTCCACAAGTCTTAAAGTTCCCAAGTTTGGACACCCCTGGCCTAAAGGTTAGCCATCACTGCTCTATAGAGAGGGGAGAAGTTGAATCCGTTTTACATCCAGGATGTGAGGGGCCTGTAGATATTTTCCCAGCCGTCTTTCTGTCCCGTTAAAGTACCTCGAGAAAGAGTTTACCTGCGCCGCCTGCTGAGCTCCACATTGCCCCCAGCTTCTGGAAACTAGAAGCCAAGGCCTCCACCAGGCCTCCAAAGGGGGGATCGGCCACCATGACCACACGCCTCCCTCCGTCCTCCTGCAGGAATTCCTCACACGCCCGGGAAGCTGCCTGCCAGGAAGCCAAGAGGAGGTTGGAATTCTGGAGATCTGGCAAGTTTTACTCTTTTCATCTTTTAACTATCTTATATTCAGAATAGAGCTGGAAGGGCCGTTGAAGGTCATGTAGTCCAACTCCCTGCTCGAGCAGGAGGCTCTGTACCATCTCAGATAAATGGCTGTCCAGTCTCCTCTTAAAAACCTCCAGGGATGGAGAATTCACAACTTCTGGTGGCAACTTCTGTTCCACCGGTTAATTGTCCTCACTGTTAGGAAGTTTCTTCTAAATTCCAGGTTGCTTCTTTCTTGGATTAATTTCCATCCATTGTTTGTCCTGCCTTCTGGTGTTTTGGAAAATAAGTGGACTCCCCTCTTTTTTGGGGGCATCCCCTCAAATATTGGAAGCCAACAGATTAGCCAAACCCAAATCCTGCAACCGTTCTTCCTATGTTTTCATCCTTTCATCATCTTAGTTGTTCTTCTTTGCGCTTTTTTCCCCCCCCAAAGTCACAGTATCTTTTTTGCAATGTGTTGACCAGAACTGTATGCAGTACTCCAGGTGCGGCCTTACTAAGGCTTTAATAAAGCTGTACTAATACTTCACGTGATTTTGATTCTACGCCTCTGTTTATGCAACCAAGGATTGTTATTGGCTTTATTACACGTGGTAGTAACTGATACCTCTAACTTCATCAGGGCACACATATAATGATAAGCAGAGTCATATGAAGGGGTTCAGGAGCTGTCCGTCACTCCCTGAATAACCCCACTCCCGCTGCAACCAGGGAGGGCGGGGGGGGGGGGGTGTTCATTGATAAAATGTGCCTAGACCTTGATTGGCTCTTACCTCTCCAGCAAAGAAATAATGGTTGAACATGTTGTAGTGACAGAAGTCCTCCTGGGGGTAGAATTGCGAATACCTGGAAAGGAATTGTGTCTTATTAGGTTTACAAATGAGATTTCAGCTGTCAAAATGTAGATGGACCATCAGTTGGGACTCAGCAGATAAGGATGTCTCAGTTGCTTTCTCCCTTGGCATTCAGCCACTCCAATGCCCCCTCAAAGTCCATCCATCTGACCTTCCTTCCTTCCTTCTTCCTTCTTCCTTCCCTTCTTTCTTTCTTTCCTTCCTTTCTTCCTACTTCTTCCTTTCCTTCCTTCCTATTTCCTTCCTTCCTATTTCTCCTTCCTTCCAATTTCTTTCCTTCCTTCCTTATTTCCTTCCTTCCTATTTCTTTCCTTCCTTCCTTATTTCCTTCCTTCCTATTTCTTTCCTTACTTCCTTATTTCCTTCCTTCCTATTTCTTTCTTTCCTTCCTTCTGATTTCCTTCCTTCCTATTTCTTTTTCCTCCCTATTTCCTTCCGTCCTATTTCTTTCTTTCCTTCCTTCCTATTTCCTTCTTTCCTTTCTATTTCTTTTTCCTTCCTTCCCATTTCCTTCCTATTTCTTTCTTTCCTTCCTTCTCCCCTTCCCCTTCCTTCCTCTCCTTCTTTTCCCCTTCCCTTCTTTTCCTTTCTTTTTTCTCTTCCCCTCTCTTCCATCCTTCCCCTTCCCTTTTCTGCTCCCTCCTTTTCTTCTTTCCATTACTCCCCCCCCATTCCACTTCTACTTCCTCCCTCCCTTCTCCTTTCTTCTCTTCTTATTCCCTTCCCCTCTTCCTTCCTTCCTTTCTTTTCCTCTTCCATCAACTCTTTCTCCTTCTCCATGTCTATGGAGATTCTCCATCATTCAGGTCATAGTTGTCCCGAAGGTGCTTTTTCAAAGGACAACTGGACTTCTGTGGTTTTTTTTCTCCTTGAAAACATTCTCACCCATGACTTCTCCCCTTCTTTTCCTTCCTCTTTCCTTCCCTCCTTCTCTATTTCACTTCTCCTTCCTCTTCTTTCCTTTCATTCGTTTTCTCCTTTCTCTTCCCTTCCCCTCCTTCCCTTCTTTACTCTTTCTCTTCCTTTCCATGTTTCCTCCCTTCCACCTTTCCCTTCCTCTTTCTTCCCCTTTCCCCTTCTGCCACTTTCCAGGAATTTCTTTCCCCAATCTGATTCCCGCCCTACCCCATATAACAATTCAGCCAAGAGCACGCCCCATTCCTCTTCTTTCATCAATATTCTGATATTTCTTAAACGAAAGTAGATTCCCATGAGCATCTACAGTTCCTTACAATCTCAGCCAAAATAATTCAAGTTATAAAGATAGGTAGGTTGGCTCTTTTATAGTTAAGAATAGATCACTTAGCTGAGAAAACTATTTACAGAGGGATAAATCAGAGGGAATCGACATACGGGCAGCCCTTGCCTTACAAAAGTTTGCTTAGTGACTGTTCAAAGTTACGACGGCACTGAGCAAAATGAGTTACGACCTCGAGCCGAGCTTCAAAAGAAATCCAGTTATTTATTAGGAGCTTCATGTCGGCAAGTTCCCAGGTGAAGCCAGCTCTGACCCCACGTAATTTACGGCCCAGTTATGACCCTCTTTCCCCTTCTCCCCCCAGGCTGTGCCATCAATCCCATTCGCAACGGAGCAGTTTCGTGGGTTGTAGAGATCACTCCCCTCCCAGCCGCTGCAAGTAACCCTGGGGTATAGCCTTGAGAGAGATGTGTCTGGAATGTGCTCCTATCTTTTGCTGCCATCCCGTTTCGTCGTTTCCCCATCTTCCCATTTCCTATGGCAACTCGAGAGCAGGCCAGGGACGCTTTGCGAGTTGACAATGTGATCCAAATTCAGACGCTTGGCAACTGACTCATTTTTATGACGGTCGCAGTGTCCCGGGGAGTGTGTGTGTGTGTGTTTTTCACGTCACCCCCTTTGGCGACCTTCTGATGAACAAAGTCCATGAGGAAGCCAGATTCACATTACAGCTGTGTTGTTCATTATTTAAGAAACCGCGGGGATTCACTTAACAACACGGAGGGTCGTAAAAACGGAGCAAAATTCACTAGACAACCGTTTCGCTTGGCAACGGGAAACTGGGATTGTAGGCTGAGAACTAGCTGCCTTGGGATGACACAATGGAGAGGCATGGAAAGAAAGCAAGGGTGGGGAAGAGGAAGAACTCCTGGGGAAGAGGGGACGGCTGCCAATCCCTCAATAAAACCTTACCGGAAATCGATATCGAGCAGAAGGCTCTTCATGGAGACCTTCTCTTTGGAGGAAGCTTCCACCTGGATCAGTTCATGGAGCCTGAAATTGATCAAGGAGAACGTCAGCATGGAACTAAGGAGAAACTTCCTAACAGTGGAGGACAATTAACCAGGGGAACGGCTGGCCACCAGAAGTCAAGGGAGCTCCATCGCTGGAGGGTTTTAAGAAGAGACTGGACAGCCACTTCTCTGGAATCGGATAGGACAGTGATGGCAAACGCTTGTCTGGGCCGCAACCCAGAAGAACAGCTGCCCAGGGGGCCTGTGCATGCCGGAAAATGCACTTCCGGTTTCCGGCGCGCGCAACGGCCACCTGGCCGGTCTACATGCTCAAGCCAGAAAAACAGCTCTTCAGGTTTCCAACAAAGCCACACGCATAAAAGCCAGCCGATTGTCGCACACGGAAGAGGAACAGGTGACACCGCATGTGCCAGGCAACATGGCTCCATGTGCCACTTTGGTTCTCCATCACGGGTAGAGGACGTCGTACTTGAACAGGGGGAGGGTGGGCTAGAAGACCTCCAAGGCCCCTTCCAGCTCTATTCTGACTGATGGATTGATTTGATTGATTGACTGTATGAAAAGAAAGGGACGGGTGGGGTGCAGGAGGAGCTGGCAGGTAAAATAGGGACCCACATCCATCAGGCTGCATGTGCCTCACCCCAACATGTTATTCCATCTTTGTGGATTTGTTGTTGCATTGTAGGACACACACACACACACACACACACAGCTTGTTTGCATTTAGTTCCCCCAAAAGAAAAACAAACCATTGGGGAAAAAAGGGAATGAAGAGAGAAGAGAAAATATGGGATGGAATGGAAGAGAGAATAGGAAGAGAGGCGAAGAGAAGAGAAAAGAGAAAATATGGAATGGAAAATATGGAATGGAATGGAATGGATGAGAGAATAGGAAGAGAGGAGAAGAGAAGAGAAAATATGGAATGGAAAATATGGAATGGAAGAGAGAAGAGAAAGAGAGAAGAGAAAGAGAGAAGAGAAGAGAAAATATGGAATGGAATAGAAAATATGGAATGGAATGGAAGAGAGGAGGAGAGAAGAGAAAATATGGAATGGAAAATATGGAATGGAATGGAAGAGAGAATAGGAAGAGAGGAGAAGAGAAAATATGGAATGGAATGGAAGAGAGAATAGGAAGAGAGGAGAAGAGAAGAGAAAATATGGAATGGAATAGAATTAGAATTAGAATAGAATTAGGATAGAATAGGATAGGATAGGATAGAATGGAATAGAATAGCAGAGTTGGAAGGGACCTTGTAGGTCATCTAGCCCGTCCCCCTGCCCAAGCAGGACAGGTCAAGAAGCAATGGATGGAAACTAATCAAGGAGGGAAGCAACCTGGAATGAAGGAGAAATTTCTCAACCAATGGAACGAGTTGCCTCCAGAAGTTGTGAATGCTCACATGCTGGACATTTTTAAGAAGAGATGGGACAACCATTTGCCCGAAATGGTATAGCATCACCTGCCTGAGCAGAGGGTTGGACTAGAAGACCTCCAGGGTCTCTTCCAACTCTGTTCTTCTGTATTCTGTAACTTTGGCCCCATGTTTTTGTCAAGGGCAAAAGCTAAAGGCCATTTGTTGGTTAAGGTCAACTATGGGGGGAGAGGAAACCTAAAACCCACCTTGGAGTGCCCACACAAAGCACCCTTCTGAAACCTTGCGCAACGAGAAGATCCAGCAGGAAGTGACAACTTCTATCGGTGAAGAGATACTGTGCGTTGGTCTTCTTGTTCTCCAGGGCACTGAGGAGTTGGCTCGGTCGTCTCAGCTGGGCCGCGGAGATATCAGAGAGTACTGGATGGCCAGAGTGTCCTTCCCATTCAGGGACCAACAGGAGCTGTTGACATTCTTGACAAAACCTCCTTTTGGGTGGCGGGAGGGCGACGAATTCCTTGTACCTTAAAGCAGGAAAGTCACTGGTATAAGGGCATTGCCTTGAAGTTCCCGCCCTTAAATTGAAGCACCCACCCGCTTAGATTTCAAACTTTGGGGACAATGGCCTGTTTGTAGCTTCTCTTTATAGCTCTTCCCTTCGTCCTTCCCAAAATATTTGCTTCTAACAGGAAAGTAGATCTGTCGCTCAGGGTTGAACCTGTTCTGACCCAGGTTTCCCGAGAGCCTGAAGCAAACTCCTGGTCCTGACAAAAACCCCTTTTATTAATTGACTGTGAATTCTGCTCCTTCACCTCCAGCAAAGTCTTTCGAGGGAGGATTTACGGTCACAGACCTTCTCTGGCTTGGAGAGCTGACAGGCCGATCTCTGCAAAACTTGGCAAGAAGTCTCGGAGAGTCACGAACCAATTAAGGGAACTAATTGTCTCCTGCAAACTCCACTCCCCTTTTGCTCCCCTTTTATTTCCTCTGGGAGGGGCCATTCATCAGCCACCTGTGGCCTTACTCCCAAGTCAACCCTTGTTCTTTAGCTGTTCCCTTCGCCTGGCAGCTCTGCGCATCCGCACACTGGGAACAGGCTCAAGCTGTTCCTCTGCCCCACTGATGTCTGACTATGAAGGCAGCTGATAACTGGCATACGGCCCTGGTCCCCTCTCTGCCTCCGACGCAGAGCCCTCATCAGAGCCTTCCCCAGACTCCAGGACTGGCCCATCTTCCTCCCCAATCTCCTCACTGCCCAAAATCTGCTGCCAGCTCCATTGGCCGCTGGCGGGCCACAACAGAACTGTGGGTTTTTTGAAACTCTTTAAGTGTAGGGTTAATTGATTAATCAGTAGTTGGCAAACCACATTGATTAAATCAGTTAAAATCCACATTCCTTCCTCTCTTAATCCTTTGGCGCTTAATCTCTTTTGCTTACAAAAACAGACAATGGAATGTACACGTAGACATCACATTCCATGCAGCAAAATATTAACTAAGTAGAGAGTCACGTATCTATATCATGAAGTATCCATGAGGAAAGCATGCATCTGTAAACCAATCAATAGTTGCCAAGTGTATTTTCTGTCCAATGAGCATTTTCTATTCTGAGAAGTTTGACAATAAAAGGGAGCCCCAAACAATGCTCTGGGTGGGTGCCCTTCGGGGTGCCTTCCATCGGGTGGCCTTCCCAGCACAGCCTTACTCCTGTCTGCGTCTGCTTTTTCTACGTCACCAACATTGTTTGTTTTCTTGCAGACATTTCATTACCCAACTAGCTACCATCTTCAGCGTAAGTGAGGGTGGGTTTGTTGTCTGTTTATAAATAGCAGCTACTCACTCATGATGTTGCCTAGTTGGGTAATCAAATAATCACACTCAGAGAGCACGAAGAATTTAACCCAACAGAATAAATTTGCATTTCATTATTCCATTTTTGCAATAGAGGTAGTCATCCATTCAGGTTGTCCCAAAGATGCTTTTTTTCAAGAGGCAACTGGACTGGAAGCCCTCAGAATGTGTGGCTATCCCAAGGAAGTCTTCATCAAATCCCCAAAAAAGACCGGGCAGGAATTCCTCCATAGCAAACAAAGAAGAGAGCAACAAATGAAGTCATTCCATACGTTGTAGCAATATCTGAAAAACCTAGAAGGAACTTCAGCCAACACAACATATGTGCAGCCTTCAAACCCAAGAATACACTAAGGCAGAAGCTTGCCCATCCCAAGGATAAAACACCCAGACACAAACTGAGCAATGGGGCCTATGCAGTACAATGCAGTGAGCCCTGGGCAGATCTGTACGTTGGGGAAACAAAACAGCCACTTCACAAACGCATGGTGCAACACAAGAGAACAAACTCATCAGGACTACATTCAGCAGTCCATCTGAATTTAAAAGACACAGGACACTCTTCTGAAGACAACAAAGCCCACATGTTGGAGAGAGAGGACCGCTGGTTGGAAAGAGGGATCGAAGAGGCCATCTACGTCAAAACTGAACAGGCCTCTCCCAACAGAGGGGGAGGGATACGACCTCATCTGTCTCCAGTCTACAGACAAGCAATGTAAATGAACAAGGAATGAACAAGGTAGAAATGGGAAATAAAACTCAATGGGCTAAAGGCACAAAGAGAGCAGAGAAGGGCATCCGAAAAAGAAATTAGCCAAAAATAGAGAGAAAAATAAAGGGAAAGAGGAAAGAGAAACTTGGGGGAGAGATACTCAAAAGAATCTATCAAAAAGTGAGAGGGAAGATACAGAAGAAAAGATATAAGACACATAAAAAGAAGAAAAAGAGATAAAAGAATGCAGATAGCTAGCTGTCTGCAAGGAGTATCAATCCTTCCGTTCCCCACCATCCAGTCAGAGCTGAAGAAGCTTCTTGGATGAGAAGGGAAACGTCTTCAAAGAAAAACCAGAAAGTCCAGTTGCCTCTTGAAATAAAAGTATCTTTGCGACAACAGGGGTGATCAAATTATACCTTTTAATTCTTAGTTTTTAAGGAATTATCCAGGGCCGTTTACTACAGGAATGTGAATACCAGTTCCAAACATACTTAATTTTCAACTGATTCATGAAAACAAAGCGTTTCAACCCAAACGATACCTTTTGACATTGTCGGAGTGAGTTTTAGAGGGCCGATGACTCCGGTTGAATTTTTCCCGTGCTGAAAGACGAGCTTCTGATATCTACGGAACATGTAGAGGCGGAAAAAATGAAAGAATGAGAAAAAAAAACTACATCAGGCAGTCCTCGACTTACAACGGTTCGTTTAGTGACCTTCAAAGTTATAACATTGCTGAAAAAAGTGACATGCGACTGTTTTTCATACTTACGACCTTTGCATGATCAAAATTCAAATGCTTGACAACCGACTCGCATTTATGACGATCGCAGTGTCCCGGGGGTCATGTTTACCCCCTTTTGCGACCAAAAACAGACTGGACTGCCCTTTGTCAGAAATGGTGTAGGGTCTCCCACTTGGGCGTGGGGTGGGTTGGACTAGATGACCTCCAAGGTCCCTTCCAACTCTGTTAATCTGTAATCTGACTTTCGAATGAACAAAGTCAACGGGGAAACCAGGTTCAGATTAATGACCAAGTTACTAACTGAACATCCACCGTGACTCACTTAACAACTGTGGCGAGAAAAGTCGTAAAACGGGGCAAAGCGCACTTAACACATGTGTCACTTAGCAACATAAATTTTGGGCTCAATTGTGGTTGTAAATCGAGGACCACCTGTAGTATAATTTCCGCCAAATGCAAGTTCAATTTTTTTTCCCCTCTGAATTTCTGGTTCAGAAAGCAAAAAATATATATTTCTAACTCAAAGCTTTATATGTGTATGTGTATATTTCTCTCCCTTTATTTTGGAAGAACTGATAAATACTTTAGAAAATTACTGATTTGTTTTTAAACCCTGGAGCATAGATTGAAATACACCCATCTTTACACTTTTGTCTTCTCTCTCCTTCCTTCTGTTTTCTATCTTCTATACCACAATTTGGTCCTCCCAATTCCTGGCAAATAGATGGGAAAGAAACGGAGGGAGTGATAGATTTTACTTTCCTGGGCTCCAAGATCACCACAGACGGGGACTGCAGCCAAAAAATTAAAAGAGGCTTGCTCCTGGGGAGGAAAGTGATGGCAAATCTAGACATCCTATTAAAAAGCAGAGACATCCCCCAGCCAACCAAAGTGTGTCTAGCCAAGGCTGTGGTTTTCCCAGTTGCAATGGATGGCTGTGAAGGTTGGACCATTAAGGAAGGCTGAGAGTCAAAGAATGGAGGCCTTTGAACTCTGGTGCTGGAGAAGAAGACTCCTGCATTGGATCCCTTGGACTGCAAGGCCATCCAACCGGTTAGTCCCAGAGGAGATCAACCCTGACTGCTCTTTAGAAGGCCAGATCCTGAAGAGGAAAGTCTTTGAGGCCACCTAAGGAGAAGGAAGAAGGACTCCCTGGAGAAGAGCCTCATGCTGGGAAGGATGGAGGGCAAAATAAGAAGAAGGGGACGGCAGAGAAGGAGGTGGCTGGATGGAGTCACCGAAGCAGCAACTCCAGAGGATGGGAGAGGACAGGAAGGCCTGGAGGAACGTGGTCCATGGGGTCGCGATGGGACACAACTTCGCAACTAACAACATATAAGAATTACCAGCAATTTACAGATTTATTTTTTAAAAAATCCCATTACCATCCCCCGATTTCAAAACCTGCACATTTCAAAAAAACAGCAATTTAAGTGTACGAATAATTCCTCCGCCGCAAGACACACAAAGAAAGAGAACGCCCTGATCCCTCGCAAAGGAAAGGAAGAGGAATTCTGTTAAAACGCCTCTTGCTCAGACTTACCTGTTCATCTTCCCACTGGAAAAAATGGCAGCCTTTCCTTTCTCTACAGGCCGAACAAGCGTAAAATCTTCTCGCCTTTCCTTTGCCTGGAAGAGTCCTTGTGAACAAAAGAGTAGGACCTGACAAAGGACATAGTAATAATAATAGTAATAATAATAATAGTAGTAATAATAATAATAATAATAATAATAATAATAATAATAATAATAACAACAACAACAATAATAATAATAGATTGGATACAAGAAACATCAATGAAGCTGTAGAGATTGTAAAACAGCAGATAACAGCAACAGCTAGGAAAATTGAAAGATATGAGGCACGAATCATCCAGTATAAACAAAATCAGCAATTTCGATCAGACCAACGGCGTTTTTATCAAAGTCTTAATGTGAATGGTGACACCAAAAGTGAAAAACCAGAAAAGCAGGCCACAGCTGAATTCTGGAAAGAATTGTGGGAAAATGCAAAGGACTACAATAAGGAAGCAAAGTGGATACATGACTTTGAGGAAAGCATTGGTAATAAACAAATGCAAGTATTAGAAATAACAACTGAGATGGTCAAAAATCGAGTAAAAAAAGTAAAGAATTGGACATCACCTGGAAATGACCAATTACATGGTTTCTGGCTCAAATATCTGACCAGTTTACATGCAATGTTGGCCAGGCAACTGAATGAAATTTTACAAAATGGTCAAATTGATGAATGGTTGACAACTGGAAAAACATACTTGATCCAGAAAGATGCAACTAAAGGAACAATACCTGAAAACTACAGACCAATAACATGCTTGCCAACAACCTTTAAATTACTCACAGGCATTATTGCAGATAACATTATGGATTATTTGGAAACAAACAACATCTTGCCAGTAGAGCAAAAAGGCAACAAAAGAAGGAGTAGGGGCACAAAAGATCAGCTCCTAATTGATAAAATGATATTAGAAAATTGTAAGAAAAGAAAAACGAACTTGAATATGGTCTGGATTGATTATAAAAAAGCATTCGACTCATTGCCACATAGTTGGATCATAAAATGCTTAGAAACAACTGGCATTAGTAAAAATATTACATCTTTCACTGAAAAGGCGATGAAACAATGGAGAACTGAGTTGGCAGTAAGGAATGAGAACTACGGAATGGTTAATATCAAGCGAGGAATTTTCCAGGGTGATTCACTTTCACCTCTTCATCATCGCGATGATCCCACTATCAGTAATCTTAAAAAAAATGAAATTAGGCTACCAAACAGCCAAAAAAGCTGAAAAAATTTCACATTTATTATATATGGATGATTTGAAACTCTATGGAAAGTCAGAAATAGAAATCCAATCACTGACAAACACAGTCCGAGTATTCAGCACCGATATTTCAATGCAGTTTGGCATGGAAAAATGCGCCACTGTATCCATAAAAAGGGGCAAAATCACTACATGTGAGGGAATTGAAATGCCCAATGGCCAACTAATTAAATGCAACAAAAATGAAGCCTACAAATACTTAGGCATTTTGCAGTTGGATAACATCAAACACGGAGAAGTAAAAACTATTGTCAGGAGAGAGTACACCAACAGAGTTAGGAAAATTTTGAAATCTAAATTAAATGGTGGAAATACAATCAAGGCCATAAATACCTGGGCAATACCAGTTATAAGATACACAGCTGGTATAGTTAACTGGACACAAGCTGATTTGGACATTTTGGACCGAAAAACCAGGAAACTAATGACAATGCACTACAGTTTACATCCACGCAGTGACACTGATAGACTATACCTGCCCCGAAAATCAGGTGGCAGAGGATTATTACAAGTGAAGCAAATAGTTGAAGAAGAAAAACATGCACTGGCAGATTATTTAAAAGAAAGTCAAGAACATCTATTAATCTAAGTAAAGAACAAAAATCTATTGAAGGCCCAACAGACGAAACAAGAATACAGAAAAGATGTGATAAAATCAAGAATGGAGAGTTGGCAGAACAAAGCATTACATGGCCAATTTCTGGAAAAAATAAAAGATAAAGTGGACAGTAAAAAAACTTGGTTATGGTTAACAACAGGTACATTAAAGAAAGAAACAGAGTCACTAATCCTGGCTGCGCAAGAACAAGCTATCCGAACAAATGCCATTAAGGCCAAAATCGAAAAATCCTCTGATGATGCCAAATGCAGACTCTGCAAAGAAGTTGATGAACTGTTGACCACATACTCAGCTGCTGTAAAAAAATCGCGCAGACTGACTATAAAATGTGGCACAATTCAGTAGCACAAATGATCCACTGGAATTTGTGCAAAAATTATAATATTAAAACAACAACAAACTGGTGGGAACATAAGCCTGAAAAAGTCACCGAAAATCAGATGGTCAAGATCCTGTGGGATTTTCGTATACAAACAGACAAAATACTAGCGCATAACACACCAGACATCACACTGGTTGAGAAAAAGAAGGTTACAATCATAGACATCGCAATACCAGGTGATAGCAGGGTTGAGGAGAAGGAACATGAAAAAGTCGCGAAATACCAGGACTTAAAAATTGAAATCCAACGATTATGGCACAAACCAGCAGTGGTAATTCCAGTGGTAATCGGCACACTGGGTGCTATTCCAAAAGCACTGGGATTACATTTAAAACAGTTAAAACTTGACAAAATCACCATCAGTCAAATGCAAAAGGCCGCACTGCTTGGATCTGCACGTATATTAAGAAAATACGTTACGACGTCCTAGGCCCCTGGGTGGGGCCCGACTAGTAATCAATGCCAAATCCGGCGAATCAACTGGCCGCTGTGATACAATCGAATAATAATAATAATAAAAATAATAAAAATAATAATAAAAAAAAATGGGGATGTGGAAAGAAACAATAAAATCATTGCAATTTGTCGGACTGGTAATTTGTTTATTGCTCAACTTGGATATTTGGAATTCCTAATTGTCATGGTTTCGAAAGAAAGAAGGAAAAGGGAAAGGTTCCCCTCCCACATATGTGCCAGTCGTTCCCAACTCTAGGGGGCAGTGATCATCTCCGTTTCAAAGCCGAAGAGCCAGCGCTGTCCGAAGACGTCTCCGTGGTCATGTGGCCGGCAGGACTCAATGCCGAACGTGCACGGAACGCTGTTCCCTTCCCACCAAAGGTGGTCCCTATTTTTCTACTTGCATTTTTATGTGCTTTCGAACTGCTAGGTTGGCAGAAGCTGGGACAAGTAATGGGAGCTCCCTCCGTGACGCTGCGCTAGGGATTCGAACCGCCCAACTGCCGACCTTTCTGATCGACAAGCTCAGCGTCTGAGCCACAAAGTTCGTTTAGTTCAAAGTTACAACAACACCGGAAAAAGGGACTTATGACCGTTTCTCACATTTGCGCCCGTCCTGTGCTCAGGTGATCCATATTTGGATACAGGCAGTCCTTGACTTACAATAGTTCGTTTGGGGACTGTTCAAAGTTACAACGGTACTGAAAAAAGGGACTTGTGACCGTTGTTCACACTTACGACCATTGAAGCTTCTCCCCGGTCATGTGATTTATATTCGGAAGCTTGACAACTGACTCATATTTATGACGGTCGCAGTGTCTCGGGGGTCACGCTGATCCCTTTTGGCGACCAAGAAGAGATTGGACTGCCCTTTGTCAGAAATGGTGTAGTGTCTCCTGCTTGGGGAGGGGGGGGTGGACTAGATGACCTCCAAGGTCCCTCCCGACACTGTTAATCTGCTAATTAATTTACCATCCCTGGAGACTTTCAAGAAGAAATTGGAGCGTCATTTGTCGAAAATGATGGAGGGTCTCCTGCTTGGGAAGGGGGGTTGGACTAGATGACCTCCAAGGTACCTTCCGATTCTGTTAATCTGTAATCTGACCTTCTGACGAGCAAAATCAACGGGGAAGCCAGATTCACTTAATGACCAAGTTACTAACTGAACTTCCGCAGTGATTCACTTAACAACTGCGACCAGAAAAGGTCGTAAAGTGGGGCAAAGCTCACTTATCAAATGTCTCACTTAGCAACATACTTTTTTGGATCATTTGTGGTCGCAAGTCCAGGAATACCTGTATATCTTTATTTTCTGTGCGCGCACAAACCCCCACACGCTGCAAACTGTCCATCTATAAGCAATTGGGGTCCATCTCAGGCTCTCTCCTGCCTACCTCGCAGGGTTGTTGTGTAAGGGGGCGGGGCCAAAAAAGGCAGCCGACCAATCCGATGCCGCCGGGGCTCGACCCTCCCAGGCCTTTAACTCACCATGCGGGCACTCGGGCGCCGGGGCTGCGGGGGAATCGCGTCCGGACACAACCGTCACCTCGCCCGCTTCCATCTCTCGGCTCGCCGGCCTTCCGCTTCCTTGCCTCGCGAGGCCTCTGAACAGGAAGCTCTCTTCACTTTTCCTAGCTCTAGGAAATCGCCCCTAAGCTTCTTACGGCCGCGACGCCCCGCCCTTTCCGCTTTCCTTTGGAATCCATAGATTTTTTAAAATGTAGAAGCCTCCGCTTTGGAGCGGTAGCGGGACTCGCTCTCCAGAAACTAGATAGCTATAAATGGGAGGCTGCATAATTTAGCCAAAGTCTGATTTTAAACGAAATTTTTAAAAAAATCTTTCAATATCCTGCTGGTGTTTAAGGAAACAGCAAGTGCCTATTTTATAGGCTTGTTTAGATCCATGAAAGGCTGTGTTTAACTTCAATCTCAGCAACTTTTAAAACGTCTGGATTTCAACTCCCAGAATTCCCCTAAACTTGCCGACTGGGGAATTCTGGGAGTTGAAATCCAGGCCTCCTTTTTTTAAAAAAAAGAAAAAAAGGTTGCTACAGTTGAGAAAGTTAAGAGGGAGTCGAGATTTATTGGCTTATTTATTTGCTATTATTTTATCATGAAAACCAACAGGCTACATCGCAGCTTTTAAGATGGGTGGATTTGAACTTGCAGCTGGCTAGGGAAATCTGGGAGCTGAAATCCACCCAACTTAAAAGCTGCCGAGTTGGAAAAACACTGAGCTGCGTGGTTTGAATAAGGACCAGAATCGGACTTCCCAAATTGCATAAATCCTCAAATTTATTCTTGTCTGAATTAACTTTAGCATCTTCCAATGGCGAAGAGACACATTTTGCTGGTTTGCCAGAGATTTTATTGGCTACCTGTGTTGCGTATAGATAGTGAAGTGGTGCGGTGGCCTAGAGGTGGAGTTCTCACCTCACAATCAGGAGGTCAATCAGTGACTCACAATCAGTGAGTTCAATCCTAGGCAGAGGCAGATATTTCTCTCTGGGTACAGTGAGAATCTATCTGCTGAACAAAACTCTGCATTGGTGACAAGAAGGGCATCTGGCCAGTAAACACTCAATTCCATTCAGTTGCCCAGACAAGGGATCATGAGGTCATTAAAAGATGATGATGGAGTACAGGTAATGCTCAGCTTACCACCACAATGGAGCCCAAAAATCTCCGTTGCTCAGTGGGGCAGTTAAGTGAATTTTGCCCTGGTTTACAACCTTTCTTGCCGCAGTTGTTAAGTGAATCCCTACACTTGTGAAGTTAGCCACACGCTTAGTAAGTGGATCTGGCTTCCCCGTGGACTTAGCTTGCCGGGAGGTCACAATCCCGTCAGGACCCCAGGACAAGGCAACCGTCATAAATACGAGTCCATCGGCAAGCCTCTGGATTTGAATCATGTGACCACAGGGAGGTTACAAGAGTCATACATGTGGGAAACGGCCACAAGTCGCCTTTTTTCGGTATCGGTCACTAACTGAACCGTTGTGAAGTTGAGGCGTGGGAGTGAGTCTTCATTCAATTAATCAGGAGGGTGAGACAATGCAAATTAAAAGTTGGTATGTGATTGTCCCATCTTTACTCCATTATAAGTAACTCAAGGAGGGAAACATATATACCAGGGGTGTCCAAACTTGGGAAGCTTAAGACTTGTGGACTTCAACTCCCAGGATTCCCCAGCCAGGGGAATTCTGGGAGTTGAAGTCCACAAGTCTTAAGCTTCCCAAGTTTGGACACTCCTGATATATACATATCCTACCTTCCTCATAACCACCGATCTGTAAAATACGTTGGATTGAGTAGCCCCCAGTCACCCAAACTACTTTCATGCCGTAGACAGGACTAGAATTCCGTCTCCTGGTCTCTTCCCCCCCCCCCCCCAATTCTAAGTTTTATTTTTATTTTTTAAATACAAATCATACATATTATAGGAGCAAACATAGGGTCTTTTCTTTTACCTCCTCTCATTTGCGTAGTCTATTTTACATCATAGTCTTGGTTTTCACTTTCAGCCAAATTGTTCTCTCCCATTATTTTTCATCTTTATAATTATTTTTCCTTACTGCGTAAACAATATCTTCAATTGCCCCTTCAGTTTCACCAAGTTTTAATTTCTTATTTCCTCCGCTGATGTATTTTGCTACAGACAAGCGTATACCCTCTAATTCAATTTAAACCTAGAATGCTTGCTTCGGTTTTCCTGTTTAACAATATACTATATTTCTTAATTAGTTACATAACCATAACAATCTTACTACTATTCTCTTTAGTCTACTAAGGTAACTCTTTTTCCCTTTCTTCCTCTTTTAGCCATTTTCTCTTGGGCTCTCAAAAATTCCACTTTTAATTCTTTTTCTTCTTCTCCCCCTTTCCTCTAATTTCTTCTATCTCTTTTCTGTCTCCTGGTCTCTAAGGTAGCACCCTTAACCACTGCCCCAAGTTACACTGGTGATTACATCAGGATCCCACAAGATTGGGATAAAGTAAATAATAATAATAATAATAATAATAATAATAATAATAATAATAATAATAATAATGATTTGAGGTGCTCTTTAAGCCAGTTTTTATATGCAAATTATTTGAGAGGACAATATGCGATCTCTAAAAATCACATTCAGGAGCAGTGCTTCGTTTTTTCAACCGTTTCACAGGAAGGCATGCTACTGTTGATTTGGGGATCTCTTCCGGCATCCTCTTTGCGATGCCATGCTTTTTTGGGGGGGTGGGGGGGTAGTATCAAAAGATCAGAAACACAAGATTTTTAATTGAAACAATTCACTTTAATGATAAAACAATCAGGCTGGCTAAAAGTGTGGTCCTGTTGTTATCCCGAGTGCTAGGAACGTGGAAGATAGCAGCAGGACAAATACTATACACGGGTAAAATGAACCTCACCTTAAGGAGGAAAGGTTCCCTGTTCCAGATGTTTCTCTCCTAAAATAAATTAAATGTAACCAGACAATTGTGGCAGATCTGCAGCAGCACAGACTGTGTGTCCTTTATTGTTTTGAGAAAGCAAAGTGTATCCTCTTTTCTTTTTAAATAGTTTGCAGGAACGGATAAAGACTGAAATCAGAATAAATGTATAAACCCGCAATACAGTAAATTTTCAATATTAAGGCTTATGCATTTGAAAGTATCAAGTAAATTATCCCAACAAGTTACATTGGTTTAACAAACATTAAAAGAAGCAGCAATGCAAGAAAACGGGGGTATTGCTCTACAGGTAAAGATACAGCATCTCAGAGAAAGCTAGGCACATATTTAACCCCCCCCAAAACCCCATTTTTGACACAGACGTTTTGAGCTTCAAACCCTGAAGTTTCAAACAAGTTTTTGCTAAATTCTTGGTAAGCGTAAAGTTACTCCGATCATCCTTCTTGCAAGCGATCAGCTAAAGCCAAGTGCAACGTTTAGAGCTGTTGAGGAAATCGCCTGACAACCAAGTGATCAAAAAGTGATTTTTCTGATTCGCAAGTTTTTGATCTCCTCGAGACCAAGCTAGAAGTGGTGTTAGGAAGAGGCAACTTATGCACCAGTGAACTTTGGTTTCAAGTTAGTCCATTTAACTGGCTTTGGTAAAAAAAAAAGAAAGAAATTTAAAAACCCCAATTGCTCCTGACAAAATTGCAGCAGACATATTCTTCTAACAAAATACACGTATTTCCCCCAATTCATCATCCTTGACAAAAAGAATCACAAGACGGAAAGCATGCATTTATCGATATGTATAATCCGAGAAAAATAAATAAATAATTACAGTATGTTCCTTTTATTATTATTATTTTTGTAGCGTTTTCCCTCATCCGGTTCTTGGTCCCCCCCCAAAATAAAAATCCTTGGAATGGTTCTTCTTGGTACTAAGTCAGGGGTGTCCAAACTTGGGAACTTTAAGACTTGTGGACGTCAACTCCCAGAATTCCCCAGCCAGCCACGCTGGCTGGGGAATTCTGGGAGTTGAAGTCCACAAGTCTTAAAGTTCCCAAGTTTGGACACCCCTGGATTAAGATGACGAGGAGACAACTAGGTAGTGGAATAAAAGGCCAGGCCTTTCAATCCTATCTATAAAAATTAAGATTACAATTTCTGATATTGTAGGCAACAGAATCTCCCCCTCCCCCCCACCCGTTAATTCAAAAGTAGTCTTTGGCATCTATAAACTTTTATCCCCCCCCCCCCCCACTTTTCAAAACTAAGTAAAGAAAAAACATCGAACCGTCTATAAAAAAATAAAGTTTAGGACAAGCTCCTCGTTTCCCTGATGTAAAATTTCACAATTTTAAATAAAGTGTAAACGGAGTACATTCAATATATAAAACTTCTGAGGTTTTGGCAGTCCAGCAGAGGGAAGGGAAGGGAAGAGAGAGAAAAAATATATATATTCAGGAATCTTTACGTAGTAGAACTTCTTGCTGAACTAAAGGGCTTTCAACTTGTCTTTTACCAGGAGGAGAAAAAAGGCTTCCGGCTGTGGAAAGTCTGAGTAAATGCATTGCTCAAGTGAACGATCCTTCCTTGTGTCCCACTGTGGCTTCTCTCCACCACCACCCGAGGCATCTGGACCAGCTGAAGGGGGCTTCTGCCATCCTTTAAGGCCTGAGTAAGGTTAAGTATCTGCAAAAGAGGGACGATGCTAAGATAGAAAATAGTACTTTAGCTTAGCCTTGACGCTGGAAGAAACCGTCTATCGCAAGGGTGGGCAACCTGTGTGGCTCTGGAGCCACATGTGGCTCTTTCACCCCTCTGCTGCGGCTCCCTGTCGCCCGTCAGCTCCACAATTGAAAGGTCTTTCGGTTAGGACAGGTAGAGGACAAAGGACGCCATGCTAGGAGGAGACTCTATGGTGGGGGAACCGGACTTCCCGGTGGCTCCAGAATTGAACAGGGGGCTTTGTGGCTCTTTTGAGTGTTTAAGATTGCCGACCCCTGGTCTACCTATGAGAGATCCTGCTATGCGTTCGCTATGGTAATATGGACACGAGACCGCAGGCAGCAGTAATGCAGTTAATGGAACTACATCCACGTGGAGGGAAGTGAGGTACCCCAAGGCTCTGTTTTAGGACCAGTATTCTTCAACATCTTGGAGGGGTGCCGTGGCCTAGAGGTGGATCTCTCGCCTCACAATTAGGAGGCTGTGAGTTCGATCCTAGGTAGAAGCAGATATTCCTCTGGGCACAATGAGGATATATCTGCTGAACAAAACTCCACATTGGCAACAGGGAAGGGCATCTGGCCAGTAAAACACTCTGATAGCTCCATTCAGTTGCCCTGACTCTACCCCGCCAAGGGATTATGGGGTCGTTAAATGATGATGATATTCTTCATTATCTTCATCAATGGTCTAGATGAGGGAATACAGGCAGTCCTCAACTTACAACAGTTCATTTAGTGACCGTTCAAAGTTACAACAGCACTGAAAAAAACGACTTAGGACCATTTTCCCACACTTATGACTAATGGTCACATGATTTACATTCGGAATCTTGACAACTGACTCACATTTATGATGGTTGCAGTGTCCCGGGAGGGGGGGGTGTCGGGCGATCGCATTTTGCGACCCTCTGACGAGCAAAGTCAATGGGGAAGCCAGATTCACTTAACAACCGGGTTACTAATTTAACAACTACAGTGATTCACTTAACAAACACGGCAGGAAAAGCCATAAAATGAAGCAAAACTCAAATTTCTTACTTAACATAAATTTTGGGCTCAATTGTGATCGTAAGTTGAGGACTACTTTGTTAGGTACTAATTTGCCGTTGGTGAAATGGATTGCCAAATTTACTGTAAAGTTGATGGAAACAAGGACAAAGTTGGAGCAGCAGAACGCGGTAGGAAAGACCACTCGACGGGGTAGACGTAGGGGTGACATTGTAATATAATTTTAAGCATATTTAATTTGTAATTTTGCACTCTATTCTGTTTATATTTTAAACTGTATTTTATTCCATTTACATTTTAAATTGTAGTTTATTTCAATCTCATTTTAAACTGTAGTTTTTGTCTCTGGAACTTAGTACTTAGTACTAATCAATAAAGATTGATTGACTACTTATAATTAATGAAAGCTAGTTGTGTACTAAAGTCTAGAAAGGAAAAAAAAACTAGATTCTATACTTAACTCAAAAGCAACTGCTACAATTATATGTGAGGCAAAGATACAAATTTAAAACACATTGTCCAAGAGAAAATCTCCTTACCTGTCCTCTCATCACAGACATTTGGTTCTCAAATGTAGCTTTGTCAAAACCTTTGTCAGTCTTTATTGGAAGAAAAATAAATTGATTTGAGAAACCTTCATAAGTCAAATCAGATCCACCTATAAATAACCAGACTTAAAATAATAAGAAAGCATACCAAAACATTAAAAAGCTTGTATAAAGTCCAATTAACTTTCCATAGTTTGACATTTCACTGTATTTACAGCTTAGAACAAATAGACTAGTCTCCCTTTATTTATTTATCAGTACAAATACAACATATATGTGTGTGTGTGTGTGTGTGTGTGTGTGTTGTATTTGTACTGATAAATAAATAAAGGGAGACTAGTATAGATCTATTTCGAGCTAATTAGCTCTCATCAGCTAGCCATACCCTTACTGGGATTCGAACCTGGGCTGTATTATATCTTAGGCAGGAGTCTTAGCCAGTAAGCCACAGGCTGTCCTCCTTATCATATATATATATATATATATGTGTGTGTGTGTGTGTGTGTGTGTGTGTGTGTGTGATATTTCATGACATCATCACAAAATCTCCAGAACCGTAAAGCCTACAAACTTGAAATGTGGCAC
This sequence comes from Natrix helvetica, assembly GCF_964273705.1. Lineage (NCBI taxonomy): Eukaryota > Metazoa > Chordata > Lepidosauria > Squamata > Natricidae > Natrix > Natrix helvetica. The sequence continues at coordinate 75,936,762 of NC_138558.1, forward strand.
GTATCTCTAGGTGCTCGCTAAGAAAAGATTTTTTTAAAATGGCCATCAGATCATTAGTATATCTTATATTATTATTAACACGCTCTGAGGATAAGGAGCTAGATGTTGTACTTCCCCTCCCCACCTGAAAAGAACTCTGTTTCAAGTGCCACTTGGGCGTGGGTGTGGCTCATCTGGCCTGCGGGCTGGGAGTTTGGAGAGGATCAATGGGACCAGCCTGACAGAGAGAAGGGGATAAGATAGGAGAGGCCTCTGTGGGGCAAGCTGAGGGAGAGAAGGGGAGAGGATCAATGAGGCCAGCCTGAGGTAGAGAAGGAAATAAGATAGGAGAGGCTTCTGTGGGGCAAGCCTGAGGGAGAGAAGGGGAGAGGAGAGGCCAATCATAACGATTAATGTTTTATAAAGCTTTAACTGTCAACTTATCAAGCCCAATCACATAGTTCCGTAGCGAATCACGGGTATCCAACCGACCAGTATGTTATAGAAGAAATACGCACAAACGTGCATTATTCTGTCCATTGCTGTGCTACTTTAAAACAGTCTTGCCCAAAAATTACTTTTGAAAATTTACCTTAAAAAACTCATAAAGATCTTCACAGAGGTCCTGTACAAAATTCATGTCAGAAATACGAGGAAGTATCAAATCGATGGTCTCTTGAGAAAAGGGGACCTTCGCTTGGGGAAGCCAAGCCCAGTGGAATGGATCTGAGGGAGGGAAAGAGACCAAAAGGGACGTGAAGGGAAGCCTTTCCGAGTAAACAGGCTGAATGTTCAACGTTTCCGTTGTAATGTTCAATTAACTGACTTTAAGTAAAGGTAAAGGTTCCCATGCTTGCACATATGTGCTAGTTGTTCCTGATTCCAGGGGGCGGTGTTCATCTCCGTTTCAAAGCCGAAGAGCCAGCGCTGTCCGAAGACGTCTCGTGGTCATGTGGCTGGCATGACTCAACGCCAACGGTGCACGGAACGCTGTTTCCTTCCCACCAAAGGTGGTTCCTATTTTTCTACTTGCATTTTTACTTTCAAACTGCTAGGTTGGCAGAAGCTGGGACAAGTCACGGGAGCTCACTCCATTACGCGGCGCTAGGGATTCGAACTTCCGAACTGCTGACCTTTCTGGTCGATAAGCTCAGCATTTTTAGCCACTGAGCCACCGAGTCCCTGGTCTTTGCAATACAAAATCCGATTAATCATTTCTGTTCACATGAAATTAACAACTTAAAAGAAAAGCATGAATGCCTCCCTTCTGTTTGCTAGGTGGGTATTATTGTTTATTCTTTTGTGTATTAGGTTTCTATCCTGTATTTATTACTTTATAAGTAATTCAAGGTGGCAAACATATATAATAGTCCTTCTTCCTCTTTTTTCTCCACAACAGCCACCCAGTGAGGTGAATTGGGCAAGACAGAGGGACTCAAAGTCACCAAGTGCTCATGTCTAACGCAGGACTGGAATTCACAATTTCCTGGTTTCTAGGCCAGCACCTTAACTTTACACTATTGTCCATCTGTAGATATACGCGGTGGCTCAGTGGCTAAGACACTGAGCTTGTCAAGCAGAGGTGTCAGCAGTTCAAATCCCTAGTGCTGCCTAATGGAGTGAGCTTCCGTGACTTGTCCCAGCTTCTGCCAACCTAGCAGTTCAAAAGCACGTAAAAAATACAAGTAGAAAAATAGGAGCCACCTTTGGTGGGAAGGGAACAGCATTCTGTGAGCTTTCGGCGTTTAGTCATGCCGGCCACATGACCACGGAGACATCTTCGGACAGCGCTGGCTCTTTGGCTTTGAAACAGAGATGAGCACCGCCCCCTAGAGTTGGGAATGACTAGCACATATGTGCGAGGGGAACCTTTACCTTTACCTTAGATATAACAAAATCTGCTAATAACAATTCTTGCAATCTCATGAATTCTTATCTAGGAAAATTCAAAAACTCACATGCCCTCCACTCATCTGGATGCTTGAAAGGAAAAGCGAGGCCATTATCAATTGCTGCAATTTTAATAATAGGCTCCTTTTCATGAATCCACTGGATCTCCTATTGGAAAACAATGAACACAAAAATAATAATTCAGAAGTAATCAAGGCATGCCTATTTAGCACAAAAACAAAAACTAACATTTGAACAGAATATTAAGCCCGCGCAATATAGGTCATGCAATATTCTTCTCCATTTATAATTCGGCAATCATCTAGCACAAGTACCATATTTTTCGGATTATAAGACGCACCGGAGTATAAGACGCACCATGATTGTGAAGAGGTAATTTTTTTAAAAAGTTTTTGCGCTCTGCAGGCCTCCCAAACCCTCTGCACACCTCATTTTTTTTGGGGGGGGGGGGAAGGGCACGCAGAGGCTTTGAGAGGCTTGTAGAGTGTCCTTGGGGGCTGGGGGGAGGGCAAAAATGAGCAAAAAATGGCCTGTTTTTTGCTTGTTTTTGCCCTCCCGAGCCCCCAGGACCACTCTGCAAGGCTCCTAAAGGCTATGCACGGTCATTTTTGCAAAGCGGGCGGGGTTTCGGGAGACCAAAAATGCTGTATTCAGTGTATAAGACGCACCCAGATTTTCACCATCTTTTTAGGGGGAAAAGGGTGCATCTTATACTCCAAAACATATGGTATATAAAATTGATGAATGAGAAAGCATTTCACATGGTTTAATTCTATCTTATTCCATAAGAACACAGGATGGGAAAGAATTCTTGATAAAATTCATAATCAGATACATAACTGAACACAAATCCCGTCACTTATTGACCATACTGTATCCCTGTGATCAAAACTCAAGACCCTTTGTCCTACCTTGTCAGAAACATCCGTCCCATCGCTCTGTTTTTCATACTTCACCAACCAATTATCGTTGCCTCTATCTTCGAAGAAATGAAGAATGACAATGAAATGAAAGGCAAGGGTGCCGCAGTAAAATCTGCCACAGTAATGAAATGCAATAATGAAACAGCTCGTAATATTTAAAGATCTGGGCCTGTTATTTTAAACAAATTGCAGGTGACCCTGGGGCATTGCGACCGTCATAAATACAAACCGGATGCCAAGCATCTGAAAGTAAGTCATGTGACCGTGGGGACACTGCCATGGTCGTAAGTGTGAAGAATAGAATAGAAATAGAATAACAGAGTCAGAAGGGACCTTGGAGGTCTTCTAGTCCAACCCCCTGCTTAGGCAGGAAACCCTAACCCACTTCAGACAAATGCTTGTCCAATCTCTTCTTAAAAACTTCCAGTGTTGGAGCATTCACAACTTCTGGTGGCAAGTTGTTCCACTGATTAACTGTTCTAACTGTCAGGAAATTTCTCCTTAGTTCTAAGTTGCTTCTCTCCTGGATTAGTTTCCACCCATTGCTTCTTGTTCTACCCTCAGGTGCCTTGGAGAATAGTTTGACTCCCTCTTCTTTGGGGCAACCCCTGAGATATTGGAAGACTGCTATCATGTCTCCCCAGGTCCTTCTTTTCATTAAACTAGACATACCCTAAATAGTCCTAAGTCAGTTTTTTCAGTGCCGTTGTAACTTTGGTCACTAAATGAACTGTTGTAAGTTGAAGACTACCCATATTACGTCTACCATGGTCCAGCCTAAAGGCAGTGATAATTCAATATATACCGTTTAAGCCTTAAAGAACATGGACATTTCCTAGCCCATTTTCCTCTGCTTGAATTTGATAAGAATTCAAGGGTAATGTCATAAGAGATGAAAAGAATAATAATAATTTTTTAAAACCCTATTAAAGGTAAATGTAAAGGTTCCCTCACACATATGTGCTAGTCGTTCCCCACTCTAGGGGGCGGTGCTCATCTTTGTTTCAAAGCCGAAGAGCCAGTGCTGTCCGAAGACGCCTCCATGGTCCTGTGACCGGCATGACTCAACACCAAAGGCACATGGAACGCTGTTCCCTTCCCACCAAAGGTGGTTCCTATTTTTCTACTTGCATTTTTTACATACTTTCGAACTGTTAGGTTAGCAGAAGCTGGGACAAGGAACGGGAGCTCACTCCGTTATGCAACGCTAGGGATTTGAACCGCCAAACTGCCAACCTTTCTGATCAGCAAGCTCAGCATCTTAAAAAACCCTACTACATACCAGTATTTCTAATAACATAATCAAGCACGACCAGTTTCTCAAACTGGGACTGAAACTGCTTCCTTGTGTTCTCAGGCAAGGGGTCGGTTTCAAATTTCCTGAGCCAATAGTCAGCCTCCTTGTAACCTTCCACGAAAAGCTGAAAGGAGCCAACCTGCGATTTAAAAAAAAAAAAGCCTGCATTTATGAAACAGGCCTGGACGCATAAAGCATTTATAACGCGCTCTTTCTACGTGAAAGCAAATAAAGATATTAAAGTCAATGCCCTTCCTAAGTACAGCCGGGAGTTTAATCGATAGATATAAAAATAACATTTACAGGGAAAGAAGATTCCACTGCTAATTGTCAAGTTCAGTTGGCTTGAGAATGCCTTTCAAAATGGTATTTTTAATCCAAACCTGCGCTTCAAGACTCAAAGGCCCAAAAGTCGTCTGATACGCAGGGAATTAGCTCCAGGGCTTTTGCGAAACAGGGCTGAGTTTTGTCTGTGTTTTCTTGTATTTCTTACATTTAAAAAAATAATAATAATATTGAAGTCTACTGAGGAAACAAGTCTTCTAGCTTCAAGGTTCCTCGGCGGGGTGAAAAAAAACTTTTCTGTCTTTAGTGTTATATCAATACTTTTCCAATTTTATACATTCCTAATTATTCCTATATCTAGACATCTATATTTCTAAGCTGTGCATTTCATGTTCCTATTATTTATCCATTGATATCAGTTTTCCCAACCTGTATAATATTCTGAGCCTTCCTAATTAGGAATGTATAAAAATGTATTTGAATAACAAATGGCTATGTTAGTACTGTCAAAAAGGATTGTAAAATTATTTTTAAAGGTATTTGTATGTTAATGTTTTAAATTTTCAATAAAGGTTTTAAAAAAAAGACTTGAAACTTTTCCTTATTATTTATACTTTTATTACTTACAAATTATCCCAGAGCAGAAACAGAAGGAAAGAACAAACACCCCCAAAATTGAAGTGGGGAACATTTTTCAAGACTGCCAGGGGTTTACCTTAGGAGGTAGTCCAATTCGGTGAAACTTTTTGCCAACTTTTGGCACTTTTTCCAAAGCGTATTTCTTGCCTCTCGACTTGGCACAATCGATTGCACTGTAGTTGAAAGTCTCGCTTACAAACCAGACGACCTTAAACACAGACAGTGGAATAACATTTAACATTTTCATTGAACCCACCTCTTTATTAAGCTGTACAGGTAGTCCTTGGTGTACAACTGTTCCTTTAGTGACTGAAGTTACAACGGCACTGAAAAAAAGTGACTTATGACCGTCTTTCACACTTTCAATTTTGGCATCCTCGTGCGATCAAAATTCAGACGCCTGGCAAGTGGTTCATCGTTATGACTGTTGCAGCATCCTGGGGTCACGTCATCCCCTTTTGCGACCTTTTGACTAGCAAAATCAAGGGGGAAGCCAGATTCACTTAGCAACCAGGTTACTAACTTAACAATTGCAGTGATTCACTTAGCAACTGAACCAAGAAAGATGGCACAATGGGACAAAAGCTCACTTAACAGATGCGTCACCAGCATAAATGGTGGTCGCTCAATTGTGGTCGTAAGTCGAGGACTACCTGTATTTTGCCTTTATGCTTTCTAGTAATAAACAAAGATGAAAACGTTCGTCTCCCTCCACTAAGTCATCAACTGGTCAGAAGTCAGAGGAGAATCAACCGAGGCACTTGAGGTGACTTCTGCTACAGTTGCTTGCTTGCATTCCAGCAACATTTTTATTAGGCCAGTTTCACAGAATTACAACAACAAAATTGCAAGCTGTCAAGTTTGCAAGCTGTTGCAAAAAAGGAGGAGTGAAAAAGTAAACGGATAAAAGGGGACTGGCTGGATCCACCCTGAAAGCTGCTTGGTTAAGAGTGATGTCTGCAGCTCTGTATCTATAGCAGCGTATCGATAAAATATACCCAAAATTCCAATTGGACCTCCAGGCCAAAAAAGGTAAGGGCCCTTCATGTAAGCTAATCTTCTGCCTCATGCTGACATCTCCATCAAATTCCACCAAACTCCCACTGAGATCAATATGAGCCAGCCGTGTGCAGTAGCAGCCAAAAAAGCCAACGCAATCCTAAATTGCCTTAACAGAGGGATACAGTCAAGATCAAGGGAGGTACTAATACCACTTTATGAAGCCTTAGTAAGGCCACACCTAGAGTACTGCATCCAGTTTCGGTCACCACACTATAAAAAAGATGTGGAGACTGTAGAAAGAGTGCAGAGAAGAGCAACCAGGCTGATGAGGGGACTGGAGGCTAAAACATACGATGAACAGTTGCAGGAACTGGGCATGGCTAGTCTATGGAAGAGAAGGACCAGGGGAGACAGGAGAGCAGGGTTCCAATGTTTGAGGGGCTGCCACAGAGAGGAAGGAGTCCACTTATTTCTCAAAGCACCCGAAGGCCAGACAAGGAATAATGGATGGAAACTGGAGAGATTCAACCTGGAAATAAGGAGGAATTTCCTGACAGTGAGAGCAATCAACCAAGGAGCAGAAAAGGCCATCAGAAGTTGTGGGAGATCCATCACTGAAAGCTTTCAAGAAGAGACTGGACTGCCATTTGTCAGAAATGGTGTAAGGTCTCCTGCTTGGCCGGAGGGTTGGGCTAGCCCAGGGGTGTCCAAACTTGGGAACTTTAAGACTTGTGGACTTCAACTCCCATGCTGGCTGGGGAATTCTGGGAATTGAAGTCCACAAGTCTTAAAAGTTCCCAAGTTTGGACACCCCTGGGCTAGATGATCCACATACAAGATTCCTTCCAAGTCCGAAAATTACTTTAAAAGGTTTTCATTTAATATTTTTTCACAGTTTTGACCAGAAGTTCTTTTCTTCACACTCAGTTTATGCTGCAAATCCCTCCTACCTTCGTTTTGGGAACCACTCCTAATCCCAGTTTGCTGTCCACAAGGTAGGCACCAGCTTCAGAGAGGTATCCCTGATTGGGAACAAGGCAGCCTCTGCCAAAACAGCAAGGGCAGCAGATCTTGTGGAAATATTTGGTCCATTTTGGATTGAGATGACCGTAAGGCTCTTCAGATTTGGGTTTAAACACTCCAATGCTTTTCTAAAGGAGAAGGGGGGAAAAAGGAAGAACAAATAAGGAGTCATAAAGAATCAGAAAAGTGTGCCCTTGTTTGCTGGTCGTATATAGAAATAGTTTATAAAAACATGTATTTTTAATTTTTTCATCCCGCCTTTATTCGTTTTATAAATAACTCAAGGTAGCAAAAAGACCTAATGCTCCATTCTCCTGTCCTCCTCAGCACAATAACTCTGTGTGAGGTGAGTTGGGCCAGAATGGGGACAACTCGCTGCGGCCAACTTGCTGCAGGACAATTTAACAATTCTGTGTAATTATTTAAAATAAAAAATCATTTTAATTTTGCCCTTCACATTTCATTCTGTCCTTCCTTTGGCATCCTTTCTTCAATGATTCCGTACCACCATTTCTTTGATGTTAGTGTAACTCTGGTCCTGCAGCAAGTTGTCCCAAATAGAATAGAATAGAATAGGAATAATAGAAATAGAAATAATAGAATAGAATAGAATAGAATAGAATAGAATAGAATAGAGAAAAGAGAATAGAATAGAGAATAGAATAGAATAGAATAGGGAAGTGAAGAGAATAGGAGAAGGAATAGAATAGAATAGAACAGAATATAGAGTAGTATAGAATAGAATAGAATAGAATAGAATTGAATAGAATAGAATTCTTTATTGGCCAAGTGTGATTGGACACACAAGGAATTTGTCTTTGGTGCAGATGCTCTCAGTGTACATAAAGAAAAATAAAATACATTCATCAAGAATCACAAGATACAACCCTTAGTGATGGTCATAGGTTACTAATAAGCAATCAAATCATAAAACAATATAAATCGTAAGGATACAAGCAACATGGTCATAGTCATAAATGGGAAGAGAGAGGTACTAGGAAGGAAGAGAAGAAGAAGAAGTAATACGGTCTTAGTAGCTGAGGTAAGTGAGGTGGGGGCCGTGGTGAGTCAGCCACAGCAAATTGTCACAGATCCAACTCTGACAAAGAATGATTGGCCCAAAGTCACCCAGGTGGGCTTTCCTGCCGAAGGGGCCACCAGAACCCAGCTTCTACATCTCCAAACAAAACGGGCTTGGAAGATGAGCCTTTACGGCAGGGGTGTCCAAACTTGAGAACTTTAAGACTTGTGTTGAAGTCCACAAGTCTTAAAGTTCTCAAGTTTGGACACCCCTGCTTTACGGTCTTGGCTGTCTAAAGCTACCTGGTGATCTAAAATCCCATGTGACTACCGCAAGGGGTGTCAAACTCGATTTCATTGAGCCGCATCGGGGTTGTGTTTGACCTCGGGAGGCCAGGGGTGGGTGGGGGCATGGCCAGTTCGACATCACTCATGTTGAGGGCACCCGTGGAGGCCCCAGGACTCTGCCAGCGAAAAGAGGCTCCGGAGCTTCGTTTTCGGCTGCCACGGCCTCCCGCAACCCTCTGCCAGTGAAAAGGGAGTCCGGGAGGGTGTGGCAGGGCCACTGTGGGCCAGTCCTTTGCTCTTTCCAGGGCAGCCCCACGGGCCACATCCAAGCACCCCCAGGCCTTGAGTTTGAAGCCCCTCAACTACAGGCAGTCCTTGACGTACGACAGTTCATTTAATGACCTTTCAAAGTTGCAACGGCACTGGAAAAAAGTAGGACTGTTTTTCACTCTTAGGACCATTTCAGCGTCCCCAATTTTGACACTGAACATTCAGACCCTTGGCAACTGACTCACATTTGTGTCAGTCGCCGTCTTGGAATCATGAGATCACCGTGTGTGACCTTCTGACAAGCAGAATCACTTAACAACCGTGCAACTCAGTTAACAATTGCAGTGTTCCAGTTAACAATTCTGAGATGTTAAAAGTTGTGTAGATTCAAAACGCAACACGAGCATCAAAATATAAAGGCTTCATATTTTTTTGCAACTTCATCTTCCAAAACAGATACATACAGCATTTAAACCGTAGCCACAATAAAGCATGTTTTATTCATACAATATCCATTAGCGGAATAAAGAGCGTTCCAAAAATAAAATCAAAACCTCAATACGATGCTGTTGTTTTGGAGCTGCCATTGATTTCGGATGGAAAGAAAAGAGGAAAAGGCAGCTACTTACTGCAAGCCCTGACTTTGAACATGAAGGAGAGATAAAACTAGCAATTTTTTTTGACTCTCACAACAATGAGATTTAAAAAACCAGACATACAAGAAACCATTAGTTTAGCTCTGACAAGAGTTTTACTTGCCCTCAGATGCAATCACTGCAAACTTTCCAAATATACTGTAATATTGACTCTAATAGTGTCCCTAAAATTAAGGGCGATGCGTATTTTGCAATGTGTAATACTAGGCAAACTAAAATAATAAAAAAAAAACTAATGGGCTGAAAAGAAGAGACTGCATGGTAAGTCACAATAAACAAGAGCAGGTTTCACTAGTTATGCCTATTACAGCATTTATGTTTTTGTGCCAATCGAAGGCTGGCGTGGAGCCAGAGGCACAGAAATAAGCCAGGCCTGTATAAAATTCTGAACCAATTTGTCTTCTTTAATAATGAATGGCCTTAAGAGGAGAAGGTGGAGGCATTGATCTGAAATTTAAAATGGGATTGCATGGATAAAGGAGGACCAACACTGAATTATCTGCAGTCAGAGTCTTCAAGGCCCAGTTGCTAAGACAATGATTGCATTAGCAGTTGGCTTTGGGGCAAACAGCTGCAACATTTGTTTTCATGCCAGGATTCATTATATAGACAATTATTTCCAATTTTGCTCCCTTATTTCCTCTAACTTTCTTTTGTCTCCTCTGTGTCTTCATCTCTGCAGCCATATTCAATTACTGGCCTGGTTCATGTTTACTTCCTGGTAAAGGAGGGAATTCCTACAATAATCCTAGGCTGAATAGCAGAGAAATATCAATATGCTGATATTTTTTATATATCTTTATATAATAGTTACAAATAAATAAATAGGCAGAAAAATATGCCAGGAGAAATATCAACACCCTCAGATATGCAGATGATGCCTCTCTAATGGCAGAAAGAAGAGGAACTAAAGAGCCTCTTGATGCGGGTGAAGGAGGAGAGGGCAAACGTTGGCTTGAAACTCAACCTTAAGGCGACTAAGATCATGGCATCCGGCCCTCTCAATTCCTGGCAAATAGATGGGGAAGAAATGGGGCTAATTAGAAAATTACTGCTTTGTTTTTAAACCCTGGAGCATAGATTGAAATACGCCCATCTTTACACTTTTGTCTTCTCTCTCTTTCCTTCTGTTTTCTATCTTCTATACCACAATCCATCCCTCTCAATTCCTGGCAAATAGATGGGGAAGAAATGGAGGTAGGGACAGATTTTATCTTCCTGGGCTCCAAGATCACCGCAGATGGGGAGTGCAGCCAAGAAGTTAAAAGAGGCTTGCTCTGGGGAGGAAAGCGAGACAGCAGACTAAAAAGCAGAGACATCCCCCTGCCAACAAAAGTGTGCATAGCCAAGGCTGTGGTTTTCCCAGTTGCCATGGATGGCTGTGAAGGTTGGACCATAAGGAAGGCTGAGCACCAAAGAATGGAGGCCTTTGAACTCTGGTGGCTGGAGGAGACTCCTGCATTGAGTCCCTTGGACTGCAAGGCCATCCAACCGGTCAGTCCCAGAGGAGATCAACCCTGACTGCTCTTTAGAAGGCCAGATCCTGAAGAGGAAACTCAAACACTTTGGCCACCTAATGAGAAGGAAGAAGGACTCCCTGGAGAAGAGCCTCATGCTGGGAACGATGGAGGGCAAAAAAAGAAGAAGAAGGGGACGACAGAGAAGGAGGGGGCTGGACGGAGTCACCGAAGCTGTCGGCTGAGCTTCAATGGACTCCAGAGGATGGCAGAGGACAGGAAGGTGGTCAATAGGGTCACAATGGGTCGGACACGACTTCGCAACTAACAACAACAAATACCAGTAATTGTGAAGGGAAGGCTGCTGTAGAACTATTTTAGTATGGAGCTACTTTATGGAAGATAGTAGTTATACTAAAAGTCCTATTGCGTTTAATATTAATGTCCTTTCATCCAAATTTCTTATGTCACATCTAATGTTATTGAGTATCACATGTGCTTCAAGGATTTATGAAGTTTATTTTCCTTGTGTATAAAGCAACCTTATTTCCTCAATTTTATTTCATCCAGAAATTCAGGTCGTGCTACTCAGCTATATTATTTCAACTCAAAAGATAAATATGACCCACATTTTACTGTTTAGCAGGATCTGGAGATAGACCCAGAATAAAACAGCAATCCTGTTTCCCAGAAAGATGCAAGATACAATGCTCTTATGGATTAGTGTCCTTTAGCAACATGCATTCATTTCAGTTTCTGAAGATTTTTTTCAAGTTATATCACAAAAAAATAGGAAACCTGGCCTCTCTCGGCTTTCTCTAATCCAACTTCTTTAGATAATATCACCCAAATATGTGACAGTTGTGGACAGCCACGATGAGAGTTGGACATCAACAGGAATTATGAATCTGATGAATTTATGAATTATGAATCCCTTCGGCCTATCCGCTCACACAGAGAGGGACTCCTCCGGATGCCGTCCACTAGGCTGTGCCAGCGGGCGACGCCTAGGGGAAGGGCCTTCTCTGTGATGGGCCCGACCCTCTGGAATGACCTTCCCCCTGACATTAGAATGACTACGGATCTCCGCTCCTTCCTTCCGTCAGAAACTCAAAACCCACCTGTTCCAGCTAGCCGGCCTGGCCTAATTCCAGCCTTCCCACCTGTTTTGGTTTTTAAATTTTATGATTGGTTTTATGGGCTAGTTTTTAATTTTTATAAATTGTACAGGGGTTATTTAATCTAATTTTAACTATGTATATTATTGTCTGGATGGGTTTTTTAATTTTATACCTGTACACCGCCCCGAGTCCCTCCGGGGAGAGGGGGCGGTCTAGAAATCTAATTAAATAAATAAATAATAAATAAGTTAGAAAATGTGGGTGTGCATGCACATACCTTTGCATAAATTATGCCAGCAAGTTGGCTTCAACTCTTAGCAACCACGCAGACTTTCATACAGATTACAAACATGATCTTTTGAAACACATTACAGACAATTAATCATCTGTTAAAGAATTCTGACCCTTCATAAAGGAAGAGAATTGTTATGGGACAAAAATGAGAGTTTCCTTACAATTGATCATGAAGTCTTTCCAAATAATATTAACTGAAGAAATGTTGATCCAATAAGCTCCATATATACACAACAAAAAAGGGAATGTTTTAGTTAATTAACCAGGACTAAAAATCCCACGGTTCCCTCCGTCCATGCTATTTAGCATTAGGCACAGAGTAGGACTATGCACTTGTTATTCTCCTAATAGCAAACCATAAGGCAAATACAAACTCCTGGCTTCTACATATTGGGGAAGAACGAAGGAAGATATACCCCTACGTGTGGGCTCAACAACCCGTGGATGTGCTGAAATCCATTTAGCAGCCCTGCTAGCAAGACACAGCCATAGAAAGTGCTTCCCGCTTGTTCGTTCTGATAAGCTGCAAGGAAAGGAGTCTAGCATCGCTGTGCGCAGATATGCACGCTCAATCTTGACCATGGCAAAAAAAAAAAAAAGATTTCACAAAACCGCTCAAGCCTTTGATAACACAAACCCCCAAAGAACCCCGAAGCCAAGGGCACTCACTCTCTTAGAGTCTTTGACAAAGTAGCTTCCGCTGGAACCTTGGGAGATTCTCTCCGGGAAGACTTCGCTTTCGATGGCTTGCTCCGCTTGCTGCATGACTTCAGCAAATTCGGGATCATCCACAAAGAAATCCATCTCGGCGATGCTTGCGACATTTCCTGTGGGTATTAAGGCAATCATTTCAAGTTAGTGTCCTCGGCTGATGGTTTTTTTCCTTCCCTCAACTCCGTTTCGTCCCTCCTCCCCCCGTCACCTCTCAATATACACTTAACACTGGCTTACTTCCTACCGGTAGTAGGAAAAAATAGGAAGACACAATAGGAAGGCCAAAATAATATATACAGGGCTGCAGATGCTACATTTGCATAATACAGCTATGTGGTTGGAAATTTGACTTGACAACCGTTGGAATTAGTGAGAGCTGATCCTCATAGGCACAAGGACAGCATGCAGAACGAATTAGATCAGACCCAAATAATGGTAAAGGTTCCCCTTGCACATATGTGCTAGTCATTCCCAACTCTAGGGGGCGGTGCTCATCTCCGTTTCAAAGCCCAAGAGCCAGCGCTGTCCGAAGACGTCTCCATGGTCATGTGGCCGGCATGACTCAACGCTGAAGGCGCACGGAACGCTGTTCCCTTCCCACCAAAGGTGGTCCCTATTTTTCTACTTGCATTTTTTACATGCTTTCAAGCTGCTAGTTTGGCAGAAGCTGGGACGAGTCACGGGAGCTCACTCCATTACGGTGTGCTAGGGATTTGAATCTTTCTGATCAACAAACTCAGCCACTGAGCCACCGCGTCCCACATCAGACCCACATAGAAGACCATTAATATTGATTCAGTGCTTGAGGGACTGCCCCAAGATCAGCCAGTGCACTTTCTGCCTAAACTGGGACTGGAACTCGCAGGCTCTCCGTTGCTGCCCTGATGCCTTAATCCAGGGGTCCCCAAACTTGGCAACTTTAAGACTTGTGGACTTCAACTTCAAGTTAAAGTCCACAAGTCTTAAAGCTGCCAAGTTGAAGACCTCTGATCTAAGTGGAGAGATCGCAGAGGAAGGGATTACAAGAGAGTAAATTATGCTGGCTGGGGAATTCTAGGAGTCGAAGTCCACAAGTCTTAAAGCTGCCAAGTTTGAAGACCTCTGCCTTAATCCCTACTCTCAAGGGGTTCTTCTCCTTCCAGTCAGCCTTGACTCCAGGAAACTCCCTGGCCCTCGTCTCTGCAATTGTTTCCAAGCAACAGATAGTTCTCGACTTACGACCACAATTGAGCCCAAACTTGAAACATTTGTTAAGTGACTTTTGCCCCACTTTACAACTTTCCTTGCCACAGTTCTTAAGCAAAATACAATCCAGATGTTAAGTTTGCAACAGGCTCGTTAAGCCTATCCAATTAGTCTATTGGTTTTGCTTGTCCGAAGGTTGCAAAAGGGGGTGTCACATGAACCCCAGGACATTGCAACCGTCATCAATATGAAGCGGCTGTCAAGCATGCAGAGAGCAACTGGCCCCAAATCCCCCAGCTAGGACTTCAAATCAGGGCTCCTTTCTCGCGGGGACTCCATGAGGAGCCGCCTTCCATTCATGGCCACCCAACCGTCAGGTCGTCCTCGACCCGCAGCCACCGTTGAGGCCCAAACTTTACATTGCTAAGTGAAAGATTTTGTTAAGAGTTTTGCTCCACTTTAAGACCTTCCTTGCCCCAGTTGTTAAGTGGATCACTGCAATTGTGAAGCTAGAAACACCGTTGTTAACTGAATCTGGCTTCCCCATTGGCTTTGCCCGTCGGGAGGTCGCAGAAGGGGACATTGCAACCGTCATAACTATGAACCACTGGCCAAGCATCTGAAGTTTGATCACGTGACCACAGTGGCTAAGCAAAAAAGGCTCTGTGTGAAAAACAGCCCTGGGTTCCTTTTTTCCAGTGCTGCTGTAACTTCGAGCGGTCACTAAACGAACCGTTGTAAGTCGAGGGCTACCAATATCCAGATTTTGACCATACCGATGTAAAACGGTCATAAGTGTGAAAAACAGCCCTGGGTCCCCTTTTTTTCAATGCCCTTGAAACTTCGAGGTGGGTCACTAAACGAGCTGTCGTAAGTCGAGGACCGCCTGTAAACCCCCCCCCTCCTCCTCCTTGGGGAGACCCAAGCAAGAGCATCCCACGTCTGGCCTCGCCCCCTCCCTCTGCGCAGGCGCGGTTTCCTCACGCAAGAGCATCCCACGTGAGGTTACGCCCCCCTGCCTCCTCTGCGCAGGCGCGCTTTCCTCACGCAAGGGCATTCCACGTGAGGCCACGCCCCCTCTCCGTCTGCGCAAGCGCTCCCCGTTTCCTCAGCCGTCAACGTCTCCTCCGCCTGGCTACGCCTCAGCTCACCTGTCCCCTCACGGGCCCTCCGGCCCCAGCCCGACGCCGACGCCGCGCCCAGGAGCGGCTCAGACTCCTCGCCGTCGCCTTCCTCCTCGTCCTCCTCACAGGCCGCCTCGAACGGCTCCCGGGCGGCGAGGAGGCGAACGGCTCCGCCGGGAGCAGTCGGTGCCGCCCGGCCGGAAACCGCCACGGCCGGCGGTTCCGTCTCCAGCTGCAGGAGCTCCTCGTCGGCCTCTTCCTCCGCCTCCGCCTCGGGGGAAAGCACCGAGCCGGCCTCCGCCATGGGGGCTCGCGGAGGCAACGGCCACTCTCGGGTTCGAGTACCGGAACGGCTGAGGCGGGGAGGGAGTCTCGCGCCTGCGCGTAGAGACCCTAGCGCCTGTAGATAACAGGGGGCGGGGCCGAGCAGGGGGCGGGGCTTGACCTCCAGCCCCGCCCTTCGCCTTTAGCTGAAAGGAAAAACAACGAATTCGTGGGAACTTTGCAGCAAATGCGGGGAGGGTCAGAAAGGGGGAATTTTTCATTGCATTGAGCGGTGTGTCCATACCCAAGTCCTGATATCTTTACGAGGGGAAATGCTGGGCTGTATAACTGACACATGGCATACGGCCCTCTCAATTCCTGGGAAATAGATGGGGAAGAAATCGAGGTAGGGACAGATTTTATTTTCCTGGGCTCCAAGATCACTGCAGATGGGGGACTGCAGCCAAGAAGTTAAAAGAGGCTTGCTCCTGGGGAGGAAAGCTGTGGCAAATCTAGATAGCATCCTAAAGAGGTGCATCTACTCAAGGTGATGGTTTTCCCACTTGGAATGGATGGCTGTGGAAGTTGGGCCATAAGGAAGGCTGAGCGCCAAAAGTATGGAGCCCTTTGAACTCTGGTGCCGGAGAAGACTCCTGCATTGAGTCCCTTGGACTGCAAGGCCATCCAACCGGTCAGTCCTAGAGGAGATCAACCCTCTTTAGAAGGCCAGATCCTGAAGAGGAAACTCAAATCGTTTGGCCACATAAGGAGAAGGAAAGACTCACTGAACTGTGGCAAGAAAAGTCGTAAAATGGGGCAAAACTCACTTAGCAATGTAAAGTTACGGCTCAATTATTGCCATAAGTTGAGGACTATTTGTATAGGGTCTCCTGCTGGAACGGGTTGGACTAGAAGACCTCCAAGGTACCTTCCAACTCTATTAATCTGTATCCTGGGGAAAAAAAATACCTGGTTGCTTCTTCTAATGTTTAAAGTGAACAAATGATGGAGAAAAATATAAAATAAAGCGAATTGTCCACCCATCTCAATTCCGCTTTCCGATGATCCTGTGTAAACTCTTATGGTTTTAGTGCCAAGCTGAGCAGACTAAAACAAGTAGCATTTTAAAAGGCTGTTTGTTCCTGAGAAACGGCTCCAACCTTGAAATTGTTTAACCTCAGAGGGACACTGCCTGAATTTCCTGCTTACCTTGTTTCAAGGCAGAATATTTTGCCTTGGTCATTGGGAAAGAAAACTGTTGGGGTTCAACTGTGCCCAATTGCATTGTCTTAGGAAGGCCCCTGGAGCCAACATGGATTAAAAGCATCCTTGCAAACACAAATGCCAAATGCCTTCTCCCACTTTTAAATAAGAGACTCTACTGATAAATAAAAACAGCATAAAAATCCTAGATTTCACTATTTTTTTATTATCACTATGGTTTTAAACTCTTTATTTGATTTCAGATGCATTTCAGGCTAACATTTTGTTTGTCCGTGCGTGGTGGTCACCTGGCAGCAGGAGCAATAGCATTTTACAATGTAGAATGGAAACCAATGTTTGTGTTATAAATTGGCGCCCTCTTGCGTTTCTAAAATAGAGAACTCTTCCAAACACTTTTTAATCAGCCTTAATTTTTAGTCCAAGAGAATACAGCTATCGATGGACAGAAGGACTATATACCAAGCTAGAATCAAGGTGGGAAAAAATCCGTTTCCAAAAAATGTTCATGTTCTTAGCAATTGAAGGGGGAAGTTGAAGCAAGATACTGAATAGCAATTCGACTTATATACCACTTCACGGTGCTTTACAGCCCTCTATAAGTGGTTTACAGCCTCTTGCCCCCAACAATTTGGGTCCTCATTTTACTGATGTGAGAAGGATGGAAGGCTGAGTCAACCTTGAGCCGGTCAGGATCGAACTTCAGACTGTAGGCAAAGTTAGCCTGCAATGCTGCATTGTAACCACTGCACCACGATGGATGGATTGATGGATGGATGGATGATGATAGATAGATAGATAGATAGATAGATAGATAGATGATAGATAGATAGATAGACAGATAGATAGATTAAAAAAGGGAATGAATTGGTTGTAATAATATGTAAGTGTCCATAGCTCTGGAAAGCAATCGCAATAGCATTTAGAGTTGTATACCTCTCCATAGTGCTTCACAGCCCTCCCTAAGCAGTTTACAGCCTCTTGCCCCCAACAATCTGGGTCCTCATTTTACTGACCTCAGAAGGCTGAGTCAACCGTGAGCCAGTCAGGATTGAACTGCTGGCAGTCGGCAGAGTTAGCCTACAATGCTGCCTTCTAAGTACTGTGCTACCAGGTCTCTCTATGCACTATAGAACAACTAATATTTTTTGTCAGTTGTATTAAACAAACAATGGAGCCCCTGGAGACTGGATGCACATCCTGTAAAATTTACAGTGTAAATGATCCCCATTGGGTTCCAGCTTATCTGTCTTACAAAGCCAAAGCGAAGCCCCTAATTCTTTTTTTCCACCTTTCTTCTCCGTGCCTTCATGACGTTCGGCCCAAGAAAAAGCGCTGGGGACTTCAACAGGCTACGGCCTCCATTGACAGTTGGACATAAGGAAAGAAACTGGTACCGATACAGTGTGAATTGACTGGGGACCAAGGCAACCCCAGAGCATTCAGGGCAAATGACAGCTGGATAATGACGTCTTATGCCGTCATTATGCAAAAGCTAGAGCTCTTGCAGGAGGCAGAGGAACACACCTGCCTAATACTAGCACCTTTGGACATAAGCACAGTTCGACAGGCATGTTTTTTTTAAAGGGACAGAAAAAAGCAAGCTCCTTTTTTTCTAGAGGCATCCACTGGTCTGTAATGACTTGGTACTCCCTTTTCATAGGATTTCTTTTTTCCCCACTTCCCAATCGGGCCTACAGTCTGAGGATCGCCTGGTGGTCTCCCATCCCAGTCCCAATCAACTTAAATTGGACCGCCGCGGAGCTTCCTCCTCCCAGCCCTTAGAGGGCGCGCGACGCCTTCACTCGGGGTGGCCCGGCGGGGGCGGAGCTACCCGCCAGGCAGGGTTCAACTGCGCCTGCGCGCAGCCCTCGCCTCCTCCTGCTGCTCGCCCGTCGCCTGTCATGAACTCCGAAAACTTCCAGGCCGGCGAGAGGCTGGTGAACGCGGCCTACGTGCGGCAGGGATGGCAAGGCCGCCGCGCACACGAGCTGCGAGTGCGGACGCTGCTGGAACAGGTGCTGCTCGCCCCGGGCGGTTGGGAAAGAGCTGGGAGGCGAGGTTTCGGAGGAAGCCCCGCCCCCGGGGCGCGGCTTAGGCGCGCCTCCCCTATGGGAGGGCGGGGCTTGGATCCCCGGCTGAGTTTGCTTTAACTGCAACGAGGTGGCGAGCCCTGGCGCTTTTATGACGTATGGACTTCAGCTCCCAGAATTCCTCAGCCAGCATGTTCCAACGTCATAAAAGCGCCATAGTTTCCCCACCCCTGCGGGTTCAGGAATTCTGGGAGTTGAAGTCCACTAGTCATAAAAGGGCCATAGGTGGTCTCCCCCCCCTTTTCCCCGTTGGCCCCAGGAATTCTGGGAGTTGAAGTCCACAAGTTTAGCTCCTAGGCTGAGCCAGTTAGTTCTTGGATGGGAGACCACCGGGAGAGCCTCTGGATTTTTATTTTCAGCTTTTTTCCTAGGCACTTCTTGGGATGTAGCTCACAGCCTTAAACTATAGTTTAACACAACCTTAAATTATGGTTTAAGTCCAGCTGGTTGTGAGTCCAATGAGTCCTAAATCATAAACTGGCTTGCTTTTTGAGCTTTTGAAAGGAATGAGAGATGTGCATCATATATTTCTTAGACCACAACTGCTGATCTAGCAGATGACAGGGGAACAAGTAACTTCACTTTAGGTCTTATTTCAGCCAATAAATCTAATTATATCTTAACAAAACAGACAATTTTTTTCCTATACATTATAAATAGATAAAACGAACAGAAAGCTTTAGCCCTTTGTTATAATTTTTATTATTATTTTTCAGTTACAAAAACATTCCATCTTTCCTTCTGCAGTGTGTCGGCTGGGTACAAACATCTTGTTCCTCATTTGCCACTTCTTTCACATTCATATTAACATTATTCCCCTAATTATTATAATATATTAAACTTTTAAACATTATAAAAGTCTCCATTTTTCTTCTTAATTCCTTCTAGTGATGATGCCGTATTAACATTAAACCTCATTATTCTCATCATACTAACAGTTTTCATCTTATTTATACCTCTACCTTAATATATTTTCTACTTATTTTTAGCCTTCTTCATTTCCAGACTCCTTTTTTATTCTCTAACCATTGGTAAAATACTAACCAAATCATATAGTATTCAATTTGCTCTTTCTCCTCAATTGCTAATGTTAATCTCTTCATTTCTGCACATTCTAATATTTTTCTTAGCACCCAGCTTTAGCCTGTTGCAATGACCAAGTATTGTTTTAAAATTAAAATCCCGACTACCCTTAAAATTTAGATTTTTCCATATTTTAGCTTGGTTTAGCTATATAATTTAATTTAATTTAATTTAATTTATTAAACTTCTAGACCGCCCCCTCTCCCCGAAGGGACTCGGGGCGGTGTACAGGTACAAATTTAAAAACCATACACTCGAAATATACATAACTAAAATTGAATTAAATATCCCCTGTACAAATTTATAAAAATTAAAAACTTAAACCTTAAAAGCAAATCATAAAATTTAAAAATACAAACTGAGGTGGGAAAGCTGGAATTAGGCCAGGCCGGCTAGGTGAAACAGGTGGGTTTTGAGTTTCTGGCGGAAGGAGCGGAGGTCCATAGTCGTTCTAATGTCAGGGGGAAGGTTATTCCAGAGGGTCGGGCCCATTACACAGAAGGCCCTTCCCCTGGGCGTTGCCCGCTGGCACAGCCTAGTGGACGGCACCCGGAGGAGTCCCTCTCTGTGTGAGCGAATCGGCCGGAGGGATGTATGGGGCAGGATACGATCCCGCAAATACCTAGGTCCCGAGCCATGGAGCGCTTTGAAGATGATAATCAACACCTTGAAACGCACCCGAAAAGCCACAGGCAGCCAGTGTAGCTCGCGCAGGAGAGGTGTTACGTGGGAGTATCTAAAGACTCCCGAAACTACCCGCGTGGCCGCATTCTGAACCAACTGCAGCCTTCGGGTGCATCTCAAGGGGAGCCCCATGTAGAGAGCGTTGCAGTAGTCTAGCCGGGACGTCACAAGCACATGAGTGACTGTGCGAAGGGCGCTCCGGTTCAATAGGGGACGCAATTGGCGCACCAGGCGAACCTGGTGAAACGCCCCCCTGGCCACGGCTGTCACATGGTCGTCCATTGACAGCCGGGTATCCAGAAGGACGCCCAAATTGCGTACCCGATCCACGGGGGCCAGATGTTCGCCCCCAATGGCCAGTGATGGAATAAGCTGGTTGAACCGGGGCGCCGGTAGCCACAGCCACTCAGTCTTGGACAGGTTGACCTTGAGTCTGTTATTTCCCATCCAGATCCGTACGGCTTCCAGACACCGGGACATCACTTCGATGGCATCGTTGGGGTGGTTTGGGGTAGAGATGTACAGCTGGGTGTCATCCGCGTACAGATGGTAATCTACCCCGAACCCACGAATGATCTCGCCCAGCGGCTTCATATATGCATTGAACAGGAGAGGCAAGAGGACAGACCCTTGTGGCAACCCACAAGTGAGCGGCCTCGAGGTCGACCTCTGCCCCCCTGCCAATACAAATTGCGCTCGGCCAGAGAGGTAGGAGGAGAACCACCGCAAAACGGTGCCCCTCACCCCCAGCCCCTCCAGTCGATGCAATAGGATACCATGGTCGATGGTATCAAAAGCCGCCGAGAGGTCTAGTAGGACCAGGATGGAGGAGCAGCCCCCATCTCTGGCCCTCCAGAGATCATCCACTAACGCGACCAATGCCGTTGGGCCTTTATTATTGGCCTTTGAGTCAGGAAGTCCAACAGTAAACAAAACCACGCAGACTGTTAACGGGATAAGAAGAGTTGGAAGGGACACCCAAGGTCTTCTAGTCCAACCCCCTGCTCCACTATTATTGCTTCTTCATAGACTTGTTCCCATGAACGAAGCGTAAAAATCAAGGCAGTAAAATGATATACATTTACATATAGAAACTGTCTTACAAAAGCAGGGGCAGTCGGCAAAATGTTTGCTAAACTTCCAAGGTAGGTAGGGCCAGGGTGGATAAAAAACAACGATATTGGGACTGTTGGCTCAGAGAAGGAGCTGCCATGGAACAGAGATGACAGTTGCTCTTTAAAAATTATGATTTAAATCAAATTGATTTAAATCAAGCCTTTTTACTAGTGATTTAAATTGTTAAATCAAATCCACCCTGGGTAGGGCAGATACAACAAATGATAACACCCAATGGAGCTACCCGGAAAGAGATGTTAGGATCTTGGTCAGATAGAAGAAAACAAGATTGTGTATTTTTCCCATACCTTGTTTATATTATACTAGCCAATAACTGGGTATTTATTTATAGGGGGGAAAATGTCTGGACCAAATGTAATTTCTAATGTTGGGTTTTCCTCCTTTACCAGAAGGAGCCCCCTTGTGGAGTACTGCCAAGCTGTTACAGTGGCAGCTCCTCTGCACTGTACAGTCGAAGCCATTTTACGGCAGTACAGTAGAAGCCATTTAAAGGCACAACAGGCTGCATCTTAACAGAACACACATCCCAAGGGCTGTTAGGGGTGCCTTATCCCCACAGTATTTGTCTCCAGAGAGTAAGTCATCTGTGTACCAAGTTTGGTTGAAATTGCTCAAGGCGTTCCAGAGTTATGCTGGAACACACACACACACACACACACACACACACACACACACACACAGAGCTGTTTGTATGTATGTATGTATGCATGTAAAAGAAAGATGATTATTATTGTGGGTTTTTCTTTTCCCTGAAGGGCAAATGTCCTGAAGAAGGATGGGACGAAAGCACAATTGAACTTTTTCTTCATGAACTTGCAATTATGGATAGCAATAATTTCCTGGGCAACTGCGGTGTGGGTGAGCGAGAAGGAAGAGTCGCCTCCCAAATTGTGGCTCGGAGACATTACAGGTAAAAGGTGTTTCATTTTGACCAAAGTTTTGTTTGGACACTCCCCAGGTTTATGCACACACAAAGCTTTAGAACAATAATAATAGAGTCACTTAACTGCAGGTAGTCCTCGAACCTACGAACACAATTGAGCCCAAGATTTCTGATGCGGAGTTAGGCATTTGTTTTGACGACTCTTCTTGCCGCGGTTGTTAAGTGAAACAAAGCCGTTGGTAACTTAGTAACCCGGTTGTTAAGTGAGGCTGGTTTCCCCATTAGCTTTCCCCAATATTCCGTTTGATTTCGCAGATTGATTCATGGGATCGGAAGGTCGGGAGACATCGCAGCCGTCCAGCCCAAAGCGGCAGGCTCCAGTCTCTTGAACAAACTGACTAATTCGGTGGTCTTAGATGTTTTAAAGCTTGCTGGTAAGTACGGACAACGTTTGCTTGGATCGAATGCATGCCCCCACTTTTGAGAGGTCCTCGGTGGTTTTCTTGCAGACGTTTCATGACCCAAGTAGGTCATATCATCAGTGCTAGAAGGGAGGAGGGTTTGTAGAGAGGAGGAGGAGGACTGCGGAGTCTTTGATGCTCTCTGAGCTGGGTGATTTTCTGGCAGACGTTTCATGACCCAATTAGGTAACACCATCAGTGCTAGAAAGGGGGTGGGGTTTTGCTCTCAGTTTATATTCTCGTGTCGGTGTTGGGTGGGTGAGGATGTCTTGGGGTTTCTTCGGTTGGGCTGTTTTATCTTTGTCAGGGGAAATATTTCACCCTGAACTAAATGAGGCTTAGACTGCAGCTTTTCCAAACAGGCATATTCTTCAAGAAGCGAAAAATAAATAAAACCCGAAAATATGTTCTAATTAAAAACAAGCTTTAATACAAAAATAACAAAATAAGAAAATAAAACAAATCTATCTAATTGTTACATTTTGGCAGAAGCAGCTTGTCTCCCAGCTTCCTGGCAGACGAACAAAGATCGAAAGGGAAGAAGTCTCTGGAATGTGTGATGGATGTAAACATGTTAAGCAGGCGCAATAAATCATTGCTGATAAAGCTTATGACCTGCGCAATAATTCTTTCAGTAATTATTCAGTTCAGCTAGCAAACATTTAACGCAGTGACAACCTTTAGCTTGTTTGACAGTTTCTCGATTGAGGTATGGATTTACTTCTTGACTGTTGGTCTGTTGTTAATCTCGGAGTTAAATCTATCTTGATGCTGATGGCTGATGGGGAAGGTCCTTTTTGTTCTCTTTGGAGCTGGTTGGTTGTCTCTTGGATCATGGAACCACCAAGCTCAGAGAGCACCAAGGGCCCCACAGTTCTCCTCCTCCTCCCTTCTAGCACGGATGATGTTCCCTAGTTGGGTCATGAAATGTCTGCCAGAAGACAAGCAAGCTCTGAGAGCACCAAGGTCCCCACATATATATCAACCTTCTCCTTTCTTAACGGTCCCTCTCTTAGAAGTTGAGGTACGAAACTCTCCTTCCCTCGCAGGGGTCAAGGCCGCCAGCAGCTGCTTCGTGGTCCCCATGGCAACAGGCATGAGCCTCACTTTATGTTTCTTAACGCTCCGGCACCGAAGACCAAAGGCCAGGTACATTCTCTGGCCCCGCATCGACCAGAAGTCCTGCTTCAAAGCCATGGTTACCGCAGGTAACGCCTAACCCGCCGTGGGGGGAGCTGGTGGGACGTACGCAGTCTCGACACTTCATTGCATTTAATTTACTTATTTTCTCAATGTGCATGCGACAAATTTCATCTTTTAGGGCGAACTGCAATCTCACCGCAGCTGGTGGGCACAGACGGGAACGTGGGGGTCTGTCAGCTCAGGTTTCTTTAGATCCACTGTCGTCGTTTCGGGTGATTTAGGTAGCGGTTATTTTGGAGGGTCGCGGCAACCGCTGTTGCTTCCCGTCACATTTCTTCTGAGTAGAGGTGGTCCTCGACTTGACCGTGATCGAGCTTGTGACGTTTCTGTCACAAAACGAGACATCGGTGGAGTGCCCCATTTGACCACCTGGTCTTGCCATGGTGGTTGTTGAGCGAAACATGGCAGGTGTTAGGTCACATGGACTTGTGACCTGCAGTGGATAATAGATATAGAAGATAAAAGATGATAGAGGTAGGTAGGTAGGTAGGTAGAGATAGATAGATAGATACATAGATACATAGATACATAGATACATAGATACATAGATACATAGATACATAGATACATAGACATAGATAGGGATGGATGGGTAGCTTGATGGAAAGAGATAGAAAAATAGATTGAGAGATAGGTAGGTAGGTAGGTAGGTAGGTAGGTAGGTAGGTAGGCAGGCAGGCAGGCAGGCAGGCAGGCAGGCAGGCAGGCAGGCAGGCAGACAGACAGACAGACAGACAGACAGACAGACAGACAGACAGATAGATAGATAGATAGATAGATAGATATAGAGAGAGGTGGGATGGATAGATAGGGAGGGAGAGGGAGGTAGATAGATAGACAGACAGACAGACACAAACAGAGGTAGATAGATAAATAGATGAAAGAGGATAGGTAGATATGGTAGGTAGGTAGGTAGGTAGGTAGGTAGGTAGATAGATAGATAGATAGATAGATAGATAGATAGATAGATAGATAGATGATAGATAGATAGATAGATAGATAGATAGATAGATAGATAGATAGATAGATAGATAGATAGATAGATAGATAGATAGATACTTGTAGATAGATAC
Organism: Natrix helvetica; assembly: GCF_964273705.1. Classification (NCBI taxonomy): domain Eukaryota; kingdom Metazoa; phylum Chordata; class Lepidosauria; order Squamata; family Natricidae; genus Natrix; species Natrix helvetica. The sequence goes on from NC_138558.1 coordinate 75,962,052, forward strand.
CGGTAGATAGATACCGGTAGATAGGTAGGTAGGTAGACAGGTAGAGATAGAGATAGAAGATAGAGATGGATGATAGAGGTAAATAGATGATATAGATAGATGGATGGATGGATGGATGGATGGATGGATATAGATAGATAGATAGACAGACAGATAAGATGATAGATGGATGGATGGATGGATGGATGGATGGATGGATGGATGGATAGAGCAATTAACAGGTGAAACTAAACATTACACTAATCTTCAAATCCCTCTGTTATCCATCTGTTATTATATTTAGCACGTAAAAAGTCCACAAACGGTTTCCAGTCTCGTATAAAGCTGTCTAGTCCGTTTAATGAGAGCAGTTAATTTCACCATCTCCACTAGTTCAGTCAATTTCAAAATTCCTTTCTTCAAAGAGTTGGCAGCTCTTTTTCTTTCCAGGGTTTGGCAAGTCCAATCCATGTGAAGGAAACACACCCCAAATTGTTTTGCCTTTGTTTTTCAATTGACTTGTCCATCCAACCTCCAAAGAGAAGCTTCCGGTTTCGTGAATTTTTGCATCTTAACGCATCCCACGCATTCGTGCGACATATTTGTAGCCTGACATTTCAAAACTGAACCGTTGTACCCAAATCAAATGAAACAAACGAACAAAGAATAAAGAAGTGAAAGGGAGGGGGGGTTGCAGGTAAAAAGAATTACATTGCATAAGGATCCTGGGTGCATATTCATTCGTCCATTCTTTTTTTGTTGGCCGCATTAGGTTTTGAGCCAGTGGTGATAGAAAATGTTTTAGAAGGAGATGAGCTACGGACCGACCTCCAGGCAGTGGAAGCTAAAATCCTGGATCTCGGGGCTGATCACATTCTCTGCGTTCATTCCACTACGTCCTGTTTTGCTCCAAGGGTACCTGACAGGTAAATAAATTGTTAAAATATTCATGATTGGGAGAGACATGGGAACAAGGTCAGCCAGTGAATAGGCATAGCAACTCAGTCAGCCAATGGGAGCTTAAACAGATCTGAGTCTGTGCAAAGAATTGAAACAGAAACTTTAGCAGTCTGCTGCTCTGTGAAGTAAACTAGCACTCTGCCTGGGCTTGTGTGCTGAAATGAAACTAACTGCTTGTGTTTGCCTGTAACTCTCCTGCCTTGCGTTTACTTGGAAGAATCACCTGTTGGTGTTGTACATTTATTCATTTATTCTTATATATATAAAGAAGTTAATGAATCCAGCTGCATCAGTTATCTGTGTGTGCTTTCTGGATTTGATTTTTCTGCAACAAACTCTGACATAAATCCCCAGGTAAACGGTGGCGTGAAGAGTTTAAACCAGTGTTTCTCAAACTTGGCGACTTTAAGTCCTTTAAGCATAGCTGGCTGGGGAATTCTGGGAGTTGAAGTCCACAGGACTTAAAGTCGCCAAGTTTGAGAAACACTGGTTTAAAGAGTGCATGTATGAAGATTTAGCTGAGTTTCCCAGAAAGGAAGAAAATATCCGGCCCTTTCGGCTACTCTGCGACAGGCTGGGTCAAATCTTGAATGCTGGAAAAGCAAGGATTGATTCAAATAAAAGAAGGACAGGCTCAATCAATCAGAATAGAGCTGGAAGGGACCTTGGAGGTCTTCTAGTCCAGCCCCCTGCTCAAGTAGGGGACCCCATCTCAGTTCAGACAAATGGTTGTTCCCTCTCTTCTTACAAACCTCCAGTGGTGCAGCACCCACAACGTCTGGTGGCAAGCTGTTCCACTGGTTAATTGTGCTTAGGAAGTTTCTCCTTAATTCCAGGTTGCCTCTCTCCTTGAATAGTTTCCATCCATTTTTTTTTCTTGGCTTGTTTTCTGGTGCTTTGGGAAATAAGTTTACCTTCCCTTTTCTTTCTGGGAGCCCCTCAAATACTGGAAGACTGCTATCATGTCACCCGTAATCCTTTTCTCATTTGGTCCCGGTGTCTTATTATTTTTTTGTCTTTTAATTGCTTCTGTTAGTAGTTCCATCATCGTTATCCTTTCATTTAACGTACTGTAGCTTTTGATTGTTTCTGATATGTTTTAGGTAATGCAGCATTTTTCCAAGTATTGTTTTATTTTCTCTTCTGACACTTTTTCTTGGTCCTTCAATTTTTCATAAAATTCCTGAATTATTTTCTTTTTGGTTTCATTTTGATAGTGAAGGTTCCCCTTTTTCCACTCACCTTGTCTGCTCTTGGATAAGCAGCGAATTGTTCTTTTTTGGGGAACAAGCATAGGAAATTCCATTAAGTCCTTTCCCTTCCAAAGGATTAAATCAGCAAACGGCACGTAGCAAAATACCTTTGATGAGAATCGTGACCTCTGCCTCCCTCTTCAAGGTTGAATTATCGTATAATTTTTGTCGGTGATTTGAATCTATGCAAGGAAGCCGAGCCAGTGACTAAGCAAAACGATTATGCTTGCCGCTACAGTATAATGAGAACATTCTTATCCTTTAATTGTTAAGGTGAAATTGTCTTTCATAGAATGTTGGTTAAAAAGGTTCTGGAAAGAATTTTTCTTACCTGCAAATCTTTGCAATCACGTCGTTGCAAACACAAGGAGAGGTTTTACAGGATAGAATTAGAATTAGAATTAGAATTAGAATAGAATAGAATAGAATAGAATAGAATAGAATAGAAAATAGAGAATGGAACGGAATGAAAATAGAATAGAATAGAATTCAGAATAGAATAGAATAGAATAAATATAGGATATAAAATAGAGAATGGAATGGAATGAAAATAAAATAGAATAGAATTCAGGAGTAGAGTAGAATAGAATAGAATAAATGTAGAATATAAAATAGAGAATGGAATGAAAATAGAATAGAATAGAAAATGTAAAATATAAAATAGAGAATGGAATGAGAATAGAATGGAATGGAATAGAATAGAATATAAAATAGAGAATGGAATAAGAATAGAATAGAATAGAATAGAATGTAAAATATAAAATAGGGAATTGAATGAGAATGGCATAGAATAAAATAGAATCCAGAAGTATAGTAGAGTAGAGTAGAATAGAATAGAATAGAATAGAAACTTGTGTCTATTCTATTCTATTCTCTATTCTCCATTCTATTCTATTCTAAAAGGCTCGCCTGTCATTTGCTTACGGTAAAATTCATAGAACGTTTTTCAGTTCTGACCGTTTGGCCTGAACCTTTTTCCATTTTGTATTTGCAGGTTGGAGGAGCTGGCTGAGATCTGCGCCAAGTACGACGTCCCCCACATTGTCAATAACGCATACGGAGTTCAGTCTTCCAAGTGCATGCACCTCATCCAGCAGGTAAGGTGAGCACCCCCCACCACGGAAGGCAGGGTGGAGGGGAAAAACAAGGGAGCTAGCAGAAATGACGAGAGGGACACTGTTTTAATGGGGAAGAGTAGACATCCAGCTTTGGAAACCACTTCTGAGCTTTCTGCTCGAGGCAGGGAAAAAAATGAACTCCTAACGTTGGGTTTCCCTGATTAATCTACGGTCTGTCCTCAACTTACAAGTGTTCATTTAGTGTTACAACAGCACGGGAAAAAGTGGCTTATGACCGTTTTTCACACTTACGACCGTTGCAGCATCCCCATAATCACGGGATCAAAATCCAGACACATCCAGGCAACTAACTTACATTTACGACGGTCGCATTGTCCCAGGGTCATGTGATCCCACTTGGCGACCTTTTGATGAGCAAACTCAACAGGGAAGCCCGATCCACTTAACAACCAGGTTACTCACTTAACAACTGCGGCAATTCACTTAACAACAGTGAGCCCAAAATTTCTGTTGCTAAGTGGGACGGTTGTGGCTAAGTGAGTTTTGCCGTGACTCATTGCATGGTGCAAACACAACTTTTACAAGATTAAAAAGAAACTTTTATCGCTTTTGTTCTTGTTTTGGGGGGATTTTTGCCTTTTTTTAGGGTGCCCGAAAAGGCCGGATCGATGCCTTTGTGCAAAGTTTGGACAAAAATTTCATGGTCCCAGTAGGTGGCGCTGTCATTGCTGGCTTCAGTGACACCTTCATACAGGAAATCAGCAAAATGTATCCAGGTACATCGTTTTCTTTGTTTTTAAAGTGGCTTTTTTATAAAATCGAAGTGGAAATTATTGTAAAAATACAATCAAACACATCTCCCTTAGTATAGCCGACAAGACAAGGAGAGCCCGTGGCCTAGAGGTTAATACATCTACCCGATATGTAAGCAACCCGGGTTCAAATCCCAGAAAAGTATGGCTTAGTGACAAGAGCCAATTACAGTATTCTAAATACCGTATTTTTTGTAGTATAAGACACACTTTTTTCCTCCCTAAAAGAGGGTGAAAATTTGGGTGTGTCTTACACACCGAAGTTAGACCCACCCACCCGCCAGCCACCACCCTTTGGCCTCTCCCTCCCAGCAATTTGCCTCCTTACAGCAAACAGAGAACAGCCCGTTTCAGTTTCAGCCTCAGCACATCTTGATTAGCACAAGCAGCTGATTGTCGGTTGGATTGGCCTCCCAATAATCAGCTGTTTCAGACTGCAGGGATTGCCATTGCCTATTGCTGCCTCCGCATGCCCCATTTTCGGCCTCCACACACTCCATTTTCCGCCCATTCCAATCCCCGTCGCCTGGAACAGATGGAAAATGGGGTGCGTGGAGGCTGAAAATGGGCCGCATGGAGGCAGCAATAGGCTATGGCAATCCATGCAGCCTGAAAGGCCCGACAACCAGCTGATTGTGCTAATCAGGCTGCGTTGAAACTGAAACGGGCTGTTTGCTGCAAGGTGGCAAATTGCTGGGAGGCAGAGGCAGATTTTTTCCCCCTTGTTTTCCTCCCCAAAAGCTAGGTGCATTTTATACTCCATAAAATACGGTAGTTTGAAATAGATCTATACTAGTCTCCCTTTATTTGTTTGTGGGTGAAACATAAATTCAACACAAAAAGTTTGTCGTGAAAGGGGATTTGGGCCTGAAAGATGAAAATGGAAGCAGAATGCTCCATCCCATAATTTAATAGACTAGGTTGCCTTTATAGACCGGTCCCACCAGAGGAAAAAACACTCATGTCCCGAGAGGTTTCTGGTCGGAGTCTGAATTTGCGGAGGGAAATGAGACCGAAATGGCGCCAACGAAGATCGAGGGGGCGGCTTCGTTGGCTTGGGAGGAAAATGGGGAGGAGCAGGTCAGGTCAAGCCAGGGCCTTTCAAGATTGGGATGGCTTGCATGCAAGGAGGAATGGGGGCAGGATGACCGAAAAAAGTTAAGCAGTGAACATGAGAGACAGAGCTCAGGGGATGAGCAAGGACCACTCACTCCTGATCCGAGAGCATGGAGAGTGGAGAGAAGGTGAGAACAGCGCAGACTGACCTAATTACTCAGGAGGGACAGCACTCCGCCCCTCTTCAAAAGGTACACCTGTGGACTGAGACTTAAGGAGACACTTTTGGGAGGGGGAATTGTCGGGAACAAACTCTGAATTCCTGGAATGTTGAGCGCCAACATTTGGACTTTCCTGGGTTCCTTCCATTCCTTCTTGATTTCTGGATACTTGCCTTGCTCCTTTGGACTTCTCAACTTGCCCTGCTGGATTTCTTGCTTTGCAGCCGTGGTGCTCACAGCATCGGACTGGACTATTTGCAGCCAGAAGCTGCTGGAGGTGTGTGTGTGCCTGTGTGTGTGTGTGTGATCACTTTAGTCTGGGACTTGCCAGAAACGTGGGAGCATTGGGGGAAATTTGGAGCAATAAAGAGGTGGTTTGACTGCCAGCTGCCCACGTTGCCTCTGTGCCATGCCCCCAAGTCATCACAGAGTGTTTTTCTTTTCTCTCTCTCCAGGTAGAGCTTCCGCCTCTCCTTCCTTAGATGTGCTCATTACGCTGCTGAGTTTGGGCACCAAGGGATACCGGAAACTTCTTCAAGAAAGAAAGGTAGCATTTCTGGATGAATGGGTCCAAGGTGGCCATTTTCACTGGTGAGCAGGTGGCAGAGAAGTCTAGTGAAGAGAAGGGCCATGGGAGACATAATAGCAGTCTTCCAGTATCTCAGGGGTTGCCACAAAGAAGAGGGAGTCAAACTATTCTCCAAGGCACCTGAGGGTAGAACAAGAAGCAATGGGTGGAAACTAACCAAGGAGAGAAGCAACTTAGAACTGAGGAGAAACTTCCTGACAGTTAGAACAATTAATCAGTGGAACAGATTGCCTCCAGAAGTTGTGAATGCCCCAACACTGGAAGTCTTTAAGAAGATGTTGGATAGCCATCTGTCAGAAATGGTGTAGGGTCTCCTGCTTGAGCAAGGCAATCCCTGACCTCCGGTCCATTCGACGCGCCCTAAAAAGTTGGCTTTTCCAGCAAGCCGGCCTGGCCTGTTAATTTTAACTCATTTTAAAATGTATTGTCTTATAAATTCGGTTTGTTTTTTTGGGATATGTATTTAATTTATTTTTAACTTTTGGGATGTGTGTTTTTTAATGTTGTAGGCCGCCCTGAGTCCTTTGGGAGAAGGGCGGCATATAAATCCAATGAAAACAAAACAAACAAGGGGGGGTCAGACTAGAGGACCTCCAAGGTCCCTCCCAACTCTGTCCTTCTGCCAAGTTTGGATGCTCCCCGATTCTCGCAATGTACTTTTGCTCTGTAAATCCAGTCCTCGAAATGTCTCAAATCTATCGCTATTCGACCTGCGGAAGGAATAAGACGTAATAACTTTCCTTTCTGGAGTTTATTTTGGCCTGTTCCAGAATGGTAAAATTTAATGCCAGGGGTTTATTTCCTTAACGGTCTTTAAAAGCTAAGCCAAAGCTACGTTGTTCTCCGGAAAAGCTATTTATAGTGTGGTTTCTATTTTAGGTTCCACTGGACCTTTGTGGTGGGAGCGGGGAGGGGGAAAAAATGTTTTTCCACTAAGGCAATCTGTTTCTTTTCCTTCTGTAATCCTTGCATCAGTACAGGCAGTCCTCACCTTACGACCGAGTCGAGCCCAAAATTTATGTTGTTAAGTGAGTTTGCCTCCATTTTATGACTTTTCTTGCCATGTCAGTTCACTTCTTCAATGAGTAACACGGTCGTTAAGTGAATCCCGCTTTCCCCCTTGACTTGGCTTGTCAGACGGTCGCAAAAGAGAATCACAATACAGAATAGAGTTGGAAGGGACCTTGGAGGTCTTCTAGTCCAACCCCCTGTTCCAGCAGGAGACCGTATACAAGGTAGTCCTCAACTTATGGCAATAACTGAGCCCAAACGTTACGTTGCTAAGTGAGTTTTGCCCCATTTTACGACTTTTCTTGCCGCAGTTGTTAAGTGAATCCTTGCAGTTGTTAAGTTAGTAACACGGTTGTTAAGCGAATCTGATTTACCCCATGACTTTGGGGAATCAGTTGCCTGAGCATCCGAATTTTGATCACACGACCATGGGGATTCTGCGACGGTCATTAATGTGAAACATGGTCCGAAGTCCCTTTTTTTCAGTGCCGTTGTAACTTCAAACGGTCACTAAATGAACTGCTGTAAGTTGAGGACTACTGGTAACTTAAGAACTGCAGTGATCCACTTAAAAACTGTGACAAGAAAGGTCGCAGAATGGGGCAAAATTCACTTTACAAATGTCTCACTTAGCAACAGAAATCTGGGGCTCCAGTGGGCTCATAAGTCAAGGACTCTTATCTTGGACGCTAAAAGAAATATCGCTTGCTTTAGGTTCAAACTTCCTCATCGGACTGGCTTAATTTACACCTTAACTGTTTTATTTCACTTTTTTGTACTAACTCCCCACTCCAGAAATGTAACTGACACACTCCGAGTAGGGAATAAATAACTTGTTTTAATATTTCTCCAGCACGATAATATTCTTTTGTGTCTGGCTTAAATATGGGATCGGCGATATAGGGGGGAAAAAATCAATGCAATTCAGTTACTGTTTTAAAAGTTAAGACTTCTGCTGCTTGGCATCATCATAAATTACGGATGAAATAGAATGTTGTCTCTAAAAGGATCATTAATTTATTGTACGGCAATTTATTGCTTAGCTGGCTGTTTGTAAGATATAGGAGCTCATTATAGTTGGGGGGGGGAGTTAAATGTACATCCGCTAATGAGTAAGGCCTGTGTTTGTTTCATTTTTCCATTCTTTTATTCTTTCTCTTTTCTTTTTCTTTCCCTCTCCCTTTCTTCCTCACCCTTTCTTTCTTTCTTTTTCTCTCCCTCCCTCTTTCTTTCTCTCTCTCTCCTTTCTTTCTCTCTCCCTTCCTCCCTCTTTTTTTTCTTCCTCTCTCTCTCTTTCTTTTCTTTTTCTTTCTTTCTCCCTCCCTCTTTCTCTGTCCCTCCTTTCTTTCTTTCTTTCTTTCTTTTTTTCTGTCTCTCCCTTCCTCTTTCTTTCTTTCTTTCTTTCTTTCTTTCTTTCTTTCTTTCTTTCTTTCTTTCTTTCTTTCTTTCTTTCTTTCTTTTAGGAAATGTTTTCTTACCTTTCAACGGAGGTGAAAAAATTGGCAGAAAGCTACAACGAAAGATTGTTGGATACACCGCACAATCCTATCTCTCTAGGTAAGGTTGGCTTTAATGGAATGACATGCATAAAAGATTTGTTGATTTCCCTTCCAAATCCGTGTGTGGGGTGTGATATGTCATATTCTGGGCAGAATAACGTTAAAATATTGCACAAGGGATGTTATGATAGCAGTCTTCCAATATTTATGAGGCTGCCACACAGAAGAGGCTGGGGGCAACTTATTCTCCAAGGCACCTGAGGGTAGAACAAGAAGCAATGGGTGGAAACTAATCAAGGAGAGAAGCAACCTAGAACTGAGGAGAAATTTCCCGACAGTGAGGACAATTAATCAGTGGAACAGCTTGTCTCCAGAAGTTGTGAATGCCCCAACACTGGAAGTCTTTAAGAAGATGTTGGATAGCCATTTGTCTGAAACGGTATAGGGTTTCCTGCCTAGGCAGGGGGTTGGACTAGATGACCTCCAAGGTCCCTTCCAACTCTGCTATTCTGTTTTATTTTGTGCAGAAAATGAAAAATAATTTCTCACAGGCGTTTTTCCTACTTGTCGTTCTGAACCATGTTTCCCCTGGGATCGCAAAGCGCTTGAGATTCAAAAGGAGAAAGGCGTGAAGTGTTGCTACACATCGGTGTGGGTTTTTTGTTTTTTGTTTTTGTATATTTTCAGCCATGTCACTGGGAAAACTGGACGAAGAGAACCCGGAAGCTGTCACGCAGCTGGGATCCATGCTTTTCACCAGACAAGTTTCCGGAGCAAGGTCAGTCCATTTAGATTAACATTTTGATTCAGGAATATCTTGGTTCATAGACTGGGCTTCCCCACGAGGGGCCTCTTGTGAAGATCTGGGGCCCTTTAACTATGGTGGCCCTTGAGCTCGTCTTTAAATTTTGCTGTTTTAATCTTTACCGTATTTATTCGTACGGCGTTCGATCATCTTACGCTGTCTGCATTACGGATCGTAACTTGGAGAAAAGTTGCAGGATAATAGGCAGCCCGTCAGTTAAGTGGGTGCCTGACTTTTGCGGCTTGATGGACCCATGGATGGGGGGGAGGGAGAAGGGAGGGTCCTGGGTGAGGGGTGCTCAAATAGAATAGACAGACATGATAGATAGACAGACAGACATATGATAGATTATTGATAGATTAGACGGGCAGACTAGATAGATAGATAGACACACAGGATAGATAGATAGATAGAGAGAGAGAGAGAGAGAGACAGACAGACAGACAGACAGACAGACAGACAGACAATGGATGATTGATAGATTAGACAGACAGACTAGATAGATAGACAGACAGGATAGATAGATAGATAGATAGATAGATAGATAGATAGATAGATAGATAGATAGATAGATAGATAGATAGATAAATTGATAGATTAGGCAGACAGACTAGATAGATAGACAGACAGACACATACGATAGATGATTGATAGATTAGACAGACAGGATAGACAGACAGACAGACAGACAGACAGATAGATAGATAGACAGGCAAACATGATAGATAGATAGATGATAGATAGATAGATAGATAGATAGATAGATAGATAGATAGATAGATAGATAGATAGATAGATAGATGATAGATAGATGATAGATAGATAGATAGATAGATAGATAGATAGATAGATAGATAGATAGATAGACAGACAGACAGACAGACAGACAGACAGACAGACAGACAGGCAAACATGATAGATAGATAGATAGATAGATAGATAGATAGATAGATAGATAGATAGATAGATAGATAGATAGATAGATAGATAGATAGATGATAGATAGATGATAGATAGATGATAGATAGATAGATAGATAGATAGATAGGCAAACATGATAGATAGATAGATAGATGATAGATAGATAGATAGATAGATAGATAGATAGATAGATAATTAGATAGATAATTGATAGAGAGTTTGATAGATAGTTAGAAGACAGACAGACAGAATAGATCAGGGGTGTCAAATTGAGGGGGTGTTAAATTTGGCCTGGACATATCAAAGGACCAGCCCGGGGGGGGGGGGGGGGCTCTCACAGCCTCTGCGTGGCCCATTTGTGTCCGGCCGAGGGCTGCTGGAGGCTGGGGAGGCTGAAAATGGGCTGCGCCTCACAGTCCTAAGACGAGGACCAACGTACGCAGCTTAACCACTTATTTTCTTTACTCGGAAGCGAGTCTTGAGAGATTTTAAAGCAGCTTCCACTTTGGGCCCTTCTGTGGAAGAGGAGCCCCTCGGTGGAGTTGATGTCCTTCGATTTCCAGAATGGAGCCCTCGCTGCCTCCAAGTCCAGTGGTGCTAGGAACGCGTTTTGAGCCCCGTTTCCCTTCCTTGCAGGGTGGTGTCCCCTGGGACGCTGCAAATGGTGAGTGGACACACCTTCCGAGGTTTCATGGCCCACACAGACCGATACGGCTGCTCCTACCTCAATGCCGCCTCGGCCATCGGGATGAAGGCAGACGATGTGCAGATGTTCATGAAGAGGCTAGACAGGTGCCTGAAGGCTCTGAGAAGAGGGAAGGGCCCCCAGGATGGACCACCGCCCAACGTAGACATGGATTCTGACATGGAAAAATGCAAGATAGAAGGAGGAGGAGGCGAAGCCCAGCCTTAGATTATCCCCAGAATTACTTCCAGCTTAGAATGGTTTTTTTTTTTTAAATAGAAAAATAATCAAATGTCAATCAACTCAGGGCCTTCTCCTCCCATTCTCCCATTGAAACGAATAAAGAGCCCAGTGATGGCGAATCTTTAAGGCACCAAGTGCCCAAAGCAGAACATCGGTGCATATGCCCATGCCAAAGCAGCAGAAACCTGAAGACAAGCTGGCCAGCATGCACATCCCTGTTTTTTGGGTGTTTTTCAGGGCATTTTGGGGGGCCAAAAAATGCCTTGAAAAACAGCCTGGAAAATTGCCTGAAAAAGCCCCCAAAACCAGCCTGAAAACAGCCCAGGAAATGCCCCGAAAAATGGTCTGTTTTTTGGCTGTTTTCCAGCGTTCCAGTGCCCACAAAGACCAGCTGGCCAGCATGCATGTGTTTGCCAGGAACCAGAAGAGCAGCTGGCAATGGCGCACGTGCCCACAGAGAGGGCTCTGCGCACCACCTCTGGCAACCGTTCCATAGTTTCGCCATGAGGGGTGCAGCGTTAATTGTCATTGTGCAAAATAAACACAACGAAATTTGTTTTAGCCTCACTGCTGCGAATCCATGACCACAAATGCAAACAACATAAATAGCGTAACAAATAATCCCAATGCCCGTAATTAGGGGAGAAGAAGAAAAGAAAAAGAAAGAACAAGAAAACCAATCATACGTTTGTGCGTGGAGTGGTTGTGGTTGTGTTTTAAGAGTCTGGCAGCCCATGGATAGAAACTACCTTTAAACCTGCTTCGTTCGACTGGCAATGCTTTGATGTCTTCTGCACAATGGCAGAAGTGCGAAGAGACACTGACCAGGTTGTGAATTGTCTCTTGAGTATCTTCCTTACTCTTCTAAAGTAGGTGATGCTCCCTTACTTGGATTTTATATGTCCAAAAATTGCACTTCAGTTTAAATTTCAGATTTAAACTCCACCTTAAATGGTTGGCAGCTGAGCTGATCATCTAACATTGCTATAAAAGAATTGGGACAGGCCCACGTCCCGAGGACAGACAAATGAGCGTTAAAAGTCACCCCTTGAGGTATCTGCTCAGGGTTTAAGAGCTGCCCGTTGGCGTATTATCTGCTGCTTTTCAAGTGAGTTCGTTGTAAGTTCTGTACAGGTAGTCCTTGAGTTACAACGGTTCATTTAGTGACCATTTGCAGTTGCAACGGCACTGGGAAAAGTGACTTGGGACCACTTAACTGTTGCAGCATCTCCGTGGTTATATGATCAAAATTCAGAAACCCCAGATTCAGAGGGGATTCAGCCGGTTCGGACCGGTTTTCCAGAACTGGTTGTAGCAGAAATTGCGGCTGGAACTGCTCTCCCACCTCGGCTCTATGCTGTCCTATTTAGGCATGTTTGTGAGGCTGGGCGCATGCGCAGAACGCACGAGCAAAGCACATGCGCAGAAGGGGTGCGTGGCTGTGTCCGCGAAGCTGGTGAAGCGAGCGGGCGGGCAAGTGCAAGGTGAACCAATGTGAAACCCACCGCTGATCATATTCCCTTATCCCTTGCTTTTATCAAAACAGGAACTACTTTTGTTAAAATGATGCTTCTTTTCTGGACAGGGTTTCCAGATTTTAGCAGCCGCTCACCGTGATATTTGTCTGGATTTGTCATCCCAGCTAAGCTACCCATTATCTTGTCTCTGGATAAGACAACTGGCATGGTAAATGTTACATCGAATCTCCAGTTGTCATTATCCTCTCTGGAATGGGAGGTGTAGTTGAGAGAAAAGATAGAAACACGAAGTTTAAGGGCTTTGCGTACAAAATAAATAAAACAATTTACATTGGTACAACACGCACCATTGGCAATGGCTGCCAATACAAAATCACAAAGTTTAAACATGTCGAGGGCAGGACTACGCATCTGCTCAAATTCTAATTTTCCCTGGGAAGTGGCAAAGCAATATGACCGCCCCAATATTTACGTTCTAAAAAATATTTTACATTCAGTTCCAGGAAAATACGTTGGCGTGTCTGGTGCAAGCATAGCATTTACTGGCAACTCATTAAAGCAGCCACATCTTTTCCCAACATTCAGGCGCGCTGGTTCTGTATGCGCCTCGGCTTTCTGGGAACTGAATCCAAACTGCTACGAAGATCTAATTACTATTCATGGGGAAAACAAGGGAAGAGAATTCACACATACCTCCTTGCCTTAATACACTCTTAAGCCTTGCTTGAGCCTACTCGGTAAAGTAGGCTTCCTTGTGTAAATTATTTATGAAAGTGCTGTAGTAGTCACTGATAAATAAATGAAATTGTCCTGTCAGTGGTGCCAGAATCACAAAACCATTCTCAGGGGTGAGGGAGCTGTACCCTCTTGCCTTTGACATAATCCTTCATGAATCATTTATTTTGAGACCGCTTCTATGGAATCTCATTAACCTGTCTCATTAAAGCAGTTGCTTGTCTCATTAAAGCAGCTACTTGTCTCATTAGCTACTTTCTCATTAAAGCAGCTACTTGCCTCATTAAAGCAGCAACTTCACCAAAATAATTTAGTCCTATTTCAGTTCGTATCAAAACGAATCATTTATTTTGAGGCCGCTTCTATGGAATCTCATTAACCTGTCTCCTTAAAGCAGCTACTTGTCTCCTTAAAGCAGCTACTTGTCTCATTAAAGTAGCTGCTTTCTCATTAAACCAGCTATTTCACAAAATAATTTAGTCCTACTTCAATTCGTATCTTGCCTTTCAATTATTTAGAAACCAAATTCTAATTAGCGGGGTTCCACCTATGGGCAGAGTACAAAAATAGCAGTTGTCAAAAACTATGCAAAATTATTCTGGGTACCAAAGGATTTCTTGATTTGTTAACATTAAGGTTGTTTGACATGATTTAACGTTGATTGCTTGGCACATGACCAGGCTCAACCGATGTCCGTTTCGGATTTGGCTTCTCTTCTGATGCTACGAAATAAATTAAAATTAATTTGTCTTTGGTTTTGCATATTTTATGGGGCATACACACACACACGTTATTCTCACTTGCATGGATTTGTATTTTGCTGGTAAGTTGATTTTGTTCATAATTTGGCCTCTTGAGCCCCTTCTATTAATAAGCCATGCTTTTTCCTACAGTGTAGAAGAGAGAAGATAGATAAGTGTCATTTTGCTGTCATTGCCTTCTTAACGTGCCTGCAGCCCAGATTGGGTGATGTGTTTGAAATCCATCTATTCATCCTCCGGATGCAAAAAGAAAGGATGCCTAATTGAGCTTGCTTGTTTTCTTGGAGAGGTTTCATTACCAGAGTAGGTAATATCATCAGTGCTAGGAGGGAGTGGGAGGGAGATTTGCAGAAAGGAGAGAGGAGGAGGAGGAAGACTGTGGGATCCTTGGTGCTCTCTGAGCATGGTAGTTTTCTTCCAGACGTTTCATGACCCAACTAGGCAACATCCTCAATGCTAGTAGGGTTTGCTGTCAGTTTATATTCTAGTGTTTGTGGTCTTGGGGGTTCTTTGCTGTTGGCTTCTTTGGCCGATCCTTGACTGGGATCTTGTTGACTTGATGGTTGGTCTGATGTTATCCTTGGAGTTGATCTATGCCAGGGGTGTCAAACTCACCAGCCTGCGGGCCGGATACGTCACATGCTGGCCGCGCCCACGCCCGGTTTAGTGAAGGGGGGGAAGTCCCAATACGTCACATGATGCAGCCTCGACAACGTGAGTTTGACATCCCTGATCTATGCTGATCCTCCTCCTCTTCGCCCCTTTCTTTCTGCAAACCCCACTCCCTTCTAGCACTGATGATGTTCCCTAGTTGGGTCATGAAACGTCTGCAAGAAAAATAGATCAGCTCAGAGAGCACCAAGGACCTTACAGTCCTCCTCCTCCTCCTCCTCCTCCTCCTTTCTGCAAATTGAACTCCCTTCTAGCACTGATGACATTACTAGTCTGCAAAAAACCACCAAGCTCAGAGAGCACCAAGGACCCCACAGTCCTCTTCCTCCTCCTCCTCTCTGCAAACCGCACTCCCTTCTAGCACTGATGACGTTACCTAGTTGGGTCATGAAATGTCTGCAAGAAAACCAAGCCTGTCTTCCCCCCCCACACACACTTTCTCTCTTTCTATATTGCTGCAGCACAGAAACACCAACAGAATATAAAATGCAGCAGTCAGATTTATATGAAGGGAAGCAAAAGTGCACTCATTGGAAAACAGTGGCACTGCAGCTGGGCAGACCAAACGTTCTCTACTGTACAGTCAGCAGGTTTTTTTTTGGGGGGGGGGGAAGGCTGGTGCACAGATGCTTATCAAACGACCTGTGTTGCATCAGTGTTTTCTTTATTTCGCTTCGTTTTGCTTGGGATTGCTGTGCTTTCTCCTTCCTCGGCCAACGTCTGCCCTACTTTTTCAACATCTGCCTTTGAGAAAACGAAGGTAGCATTCCCTGCTTGCAAATGTTGCAGCCTTCTACCCATGCAGTCAAAGGCAGCTACTTCTTTTTGAAAGTTTCCAGAAGCAATCCAGGTTCCAAAATTAGCAGAATCCAAAAGGTTTGTTTCCCAGATGATTCATCGTCCTTAGATAATTTATCCGATCCCAACTGATCGAAATGTCCACCCTTAGTCATTTAAATGCTGTGTTCTTGTAGAGAAGAGAAGAGAAAAAAAGAAGGGAAGAGAAGATAATTGAATTAATTGGAATGAAATCAAATAGAATGGAGTAGAGAAGAGAGAATGGAATGGGATGGATGGAATAGAATAGAATAGAGAATGGAATGAAAATAGAATAGAGTAGAATAGAGAAGAGAAGAGAAAAAAGAAGGGAAGAGAAGATAATTGAATTAATTGGAATGAAATCAAATGGAATGGAGTAGAGAGGAGAAGAGAGAATGGAATGAAAATAGAATAGAGAAGAAGAAAAAAGGGAAGAGAAGATAATTGAATTAATTGGAATGAAATCAAATGGAATGGAGTAGAGTAGAGAAGAGAGAATAGAATGGGATGGATGGAATAGAATCGAATAGAGAATGGAATGAAAATAGAATAGAGAAGAGAAAAAGAAGGAAAGAGAATTGAATTAATTGGAATGGAATCAAATGGAATGGAATAGAGTAGAATAGAATAAGAATAAACATCAGAACAGAATAGAAGCTGGAAGGGTCTTGGAGGTCTTCTAGTCCACCCCCCTGCTCCAGCAGGAGACCTTATGTATCTTATTGTTTTTCACCTTCGGAGGTGGGGGGGGGTGCACATCCCTTCCAATTTCTTCCAGGCGTTTTTGCTCCCTTTGGTTGGCTGTAGGTGTCCATCTTTGTCTGCATATTTCAGGTCCCTTCATCTCAGTTTTCTTGGACAATATTATAATTATTATTGTTTCCTTGGCATTTCCCTGGGCTGAACCCTGTCCAATCCTATGATTAATGCTTATGGCGAATAAATACATACTAAACAAGACTTCTACTTTTCCCACATCTTAGCAAATGGCCTGTTTGGGAAGTTGGCTGTTCACGGGGCTTGTTCTGAGTTGGATCGCGATGCCCTTGCCTGCTTTCAAAGCTGCTGTGAAACATCGGTTCGGATGGGGTGAGGTGGACGGGTGAAGGACACGAGGACCAGATGAGATAAACTGAGCTGTAGAAACCTTGAGGAGCTGCAAATCTTTCCTCCTAATAGTAAGCCAAATGTCACTATCCAAGGTGAACCTATTGTACATCCTAATGTGCAGAATAACAGAGTTGGAAGGGACCTTAGAGGTCTTCTAGTCCAACCCCCTGCTCAGGCAGGAAGCCCTATACCATTTCAGACAAATAATTATCCAACATCTTCTTAAAAACTTCCAGTGTTGGAGCATTCACAACTTCTGCTGGCAAGTTGTTCCACTGATTCATTGTTCTCACCCTCAGGAAATTCTTCCTTAATTCCAAGTTGCCTCTCTCCTTGATTAGTTTCCACCCATTGCTTCTTGTCCTGCCTTCTTGTGCTTTGGAGAATAGCTTGACTCCCTCTTCTTTGGGGCAGCCCCTGAGATATTGGAAGACTGCTATCTTGTCCATCAGAATAGAGCTGGAAGGGACCTTGGAGATCTTCTAGTCCAGCCCCCTGCTCAAGCAGGAGACCTTATACCATTTCAGATAGGTGGCAGTCCAGTCTCTTCTTAAAGACCTCCAGGGATGAAGCACCCATGACTTCTGGTGGCAACTTCTGTCCCATTGGTTGATTGTCCTCACTTTCAGGGAGTTTCTCCTCAATTCCAGGTTGCTTCTCTCCTTGATGAGTTTCCATCCATTGCTTCTTGTCCTTGGAGAATAGGTTGACTGTCACTTCTTTGTGGTGGCCCCTCAAATATTGGAACACTGCAATCAAGGTCCATTAGGGACCTTGAGGTCTTCTCATCCAACCCCCTGCTCAAGCAGGAGACCCTAGACCATTTCAGATAGGTAGCTGTCCTTAAAAACCTCCAGGGATAAAGCACCTACAACTTCTGAAGGCAACCTCTGTTCCACTGGTGACTTGTCCTAGCTGTTAGGAAATGAGGACCTTCCCTTCGTTAGACCAGACATACCCAATTCCTGCAACCGTTCTTCGGATGTTTTACCAAGTTCACTCCTTGGTTTTTGTTTAAAGCCTTTAAAAGTGAGGCTCCCCCCCCCCATTATTATTAGTAGAAGTACCAAGAAGTTGTTGGAAGGGCAATCGGCCATCAGTCTTCAGTCTGCTGTCCCAGGAGATCTTCTCCCCCCATCTGGGTTCTCTCTGGCTGAGTCGCGTGGCTGCAAGGAAGGCAAATAAAAAGTGCACCAGCATGGCTTTTTCCTCTGAAATTGCCTTGTGTAAATGTCTGGAAAATGCTGATATTTTTGTTTCTATAAATAGCAACCCTCCTGTACGCTGTATTTCATCTGCGCGGTTCCCTTTGCTCCCGATCACCAGGACTCGGAGAGGGGAATACAAATTACGCTTCTCAGGCTAAGAATTCACCCAGTGACCAAATCTTGGGAGAGGGAGGAGAGAGAGGAGGGAGAGAAAGGAGGGAGGGAGGGAGGAGAGAGAAGGAGGAGAGAGAGGAGGGGAAAGAGAGGGAGGGAGGGAGGGGGAGGGAGGGAGAAAGAGAAAGGAAGGAGAGAGGGAGGGGGAGAGAGAGGAAGGAGTAGGGAGAGGGAGGAGAGAATAGGATGAGAGAGATGGAGAAGAGAAGGGGAAGGAGAGAGGGAGGGAGAGAGAGAAAGGGAGAGGGAGAGAGAAAGGGAGGAGAGAGGAGGGGAAGGAGAGAGAAGGAGGAGAGAGATGGAGGAGGGGGAGGAGTAAGGGAGGGAGAGAGAAAAGGAGAGAGAGGGAGGGAGAGGGGGAGAGGAAGGAAAGGGAGGGAGGAGAGAGGGAGGGAGCGGGGAAGGAAAGGGAGGGGAGAGGAGGAAAAGAGATTAAGACAGGTAAGAAAAGATGGAAGGAGAGAGAGGGAGAGATGAAAGAGAGGGAGGGATGGGAGGAAATGAGATTGAGAGAGGGAAGAAAAGATGGAAGGAGAGAGGGGGGAGAGGGAGAGAAAAGAGGGAGGGATGGGAGGAAAAGAGATTGAGAGAGGGAAGAAAAGATGGAAGGAGGGAGGGGGAGAGAGAAAAGAGGGAGGGAAGGGGGAGAAAAAGAGAGAGAGGGAAGAAAAGATGGAAGGAGAGAGAGGGGGAGAGGGGAAGAGGAAAGAGAGGGAGGGATGGGAGGAAAAGATTGAGAGAGGGATGAAAAGATGGAAGGAGAGAGGGGGGAGAGGGAATGGGAGAGGGAGGGAGGGGAGAAAAAGAGATTGAGAGAGGGAAGGAGGCAGGGAGAAAGAGAGAGAGAGAGAGAGCTCACTGAGTGAAATGAACTATTGGCTGAATCAGGTTTCTTTGCAAAGAGCCAAATTTAGACTCTGCTGCTTCCTTGCGTGTGCAGAAAGGAATTGAGGTTGGCTCTCATCAAGGACTTTCTTTGGCCCAGAGTGTTTCCCAAAGATTTTGGTCCCCACACTTCAAGAGGTCAATCAATCCGTCAGTCAGAAGAAGAGTTGGAAAGGGACCTTGGAGGCCTTCTAGTCCAACCCCCTGTTCAAGCAGGAGAATGTATACCACTTCAGACAAATGGTTGTCCAATCTCTTCTTAAAAACCTCCAGAGATGGAGCGCCCACAATTTCTGGTGGCAAGCCGTTCCAATGGTTAATTTCCCTCAGAATCACAAGAGCTTCCATGCCCTTGAATTCTTTCCAGGCTAAGTTTCTGCTGGATGCCGTCCTTTTATTTTAATCTGTATGGGTCGGTTTCTCCATTGGACATACCATAATTCCCCCTCTGAGTTTCTTATTTTGCCTTTCAGCATTTCTTGGGAAAATTGAAGTGGGTTTGTGTTCAAAAAATCTACCTATGACAAAAACGCACCTCTCTGGACTTTGAAAAAAATGCGACTGTAATTTAATTATTAATAAAAGTAGACGGCTTTATCTGGATTACGGTAACGTCATACGTTCTCGCGTATGGATTAAAATGACTCATAATTGATTGCAAGGTCCCAGTTTAGAGGGTGCAGAATATTCTTAAATATCTCCAGTGCAAATGAGCTGGAACTCAAATACTCCCTTTGGTTTGTGATCATTAAGGTAAAGGTTCCCCTTGCACACATGTGCTAGTCGTTCCTGACTCTAGGGGGCGGTGCTCATCTCCGTTTCAAAGCCGAAGAGCCAGCGCTGTCCAAAGACGTCTCCGTGGTCATGTGGCCGGCATGACTCAACGCTGAAGGCGCACGGAACGCTATTACCTTCCCACCAAAGTGGTTCCTTATTTTTCTACTTGCATTTTTAACGTGCTTTTGAACTGCTAGGTTGGCAGAAGCTGGGACAGGTAACGGGAGCTCACTCTGTTATGTGGCGCTAGGGATTCGAACCACCGAACTGCCGACTTTTCTGATCGACAAGCTCAGCATCTTAGCCACTGAGCCACCGTGTCCCTTTGCGATCCTTATGACTCCTTAAAATCCACCTGCAAGGAAGCAGGTCTTGCGCTTGGAATTGTTACCCCTGAACGCGTCTTCGGGGACATCCCTGGGAGACGGGGGGGGGGGGTCAGAAAAGTCAAGATGGCAACTAGGACTACAGGATCCAAGTCCCACTTGCAACTAGGTGGATTTCTAGCCAGGCTATGACGCCGCCATCTTTATCCTTGTACAGATTCAACTCAAACCAGAACTTTTGTTGTTGTTGTTGTTGTTGTTGTGATTAATAGACAACTAGAAGACATCATGGAAGATTATTTTTATGCGAGAGGAGTACTGCAAGATTATTTTGTGTGCAAAAAATGGAGAAAGACCCAAAGTAGAGGAATGTTTGGTAAAAATGATGGAATTAATAAGAGATGGCAAAATTAACTCGTTGGCTTGGGGGGAAAAGGTAAAATTAACCTCTCAAATAAAGTGAAGTAAAACAAGCCATTCTTTCTGAAATCTGCTTTGTCATCCTCCTCTTGGGCTTTCTCCTTAATCCACGTTGCATTGTTACTTATTTATGATTCATATGGCAACAACAACGTAAAATAAATGCCTTTTACCCTGCGCCCAGGTGGGAGGCGGTGTAAAATTGGAGGCATGCAAAATTTGGTTAAGGGAGGGATAAAGGGGGCAGAGAAGGAAGGAAGGAAGGGGGACGCAGGGACGGAGGGACAGAAGG